>NC_064816.1:161075776-161302263 GCF_023721935.1 Panthera uncia | reverse complement strand
CGGCCGCGCCCTGCGCCCCGCGCCCCCCGCGCCCGAGCTGGGTGCGCGCCGCGCCGCCACCCGCGCCCTCCGCCCCGAGCTCTGCCGTGAGCGCACACAGGTGTGCGTGCAGGTGCCTGTGCGGCCGCTCCCGGCGCCCCGCGGCCCGGCCCCGCGCGAGCCCCGCCCCACGCCTTCTGCTGTGGGGGCCGGCGGCGACCGAGGCCCCGGAGGGCCCGAGCCCGAGTCCATTGTGCTCTGCGGGCAACTTCTGGTGGCGGGCGTCCTACCGGGATCGGGAAGCGGGCTCGGCCTTAGAAACCGGCTTTGATGTGCCTGCCTTTTGGTCGTGCGCCGCGCGCGTCCCGATGTGTTTGTGTTTTCCCAGCAGTCGCACATCGGGTTTACACATTCCGTCTTCTGACTTGTCCCAGACTCGGTCACAGCTCTTGCTCGGGGGTGAGGGAATTCTGGTGTCGAATCGCCGGATTTGTGTCTTTACTGATCTTGAAATTGAGAACTGCTTTGCCGAGTCATAACTTGGAATGAAGAGCATTCGTTCCTGTCGCTGTTGTCGTGTGACTATAGTGCGACCGACTTTATTTTATTTGTTTTGAAGGTTATTGGGAGCGGGAGAGGGAGAGGGAGAGGGAGAGTCCCAAGCAGGCTCCGTGCTGTCCGCGCAGAGCCCGACGTGGCTGGGGCTTGAACGCACAACCCTGAGATCGTGACCCGAGCCGAAATCAGGAGTCAGGTGCTCAACAGACCGAGCCCCTGTTTTACTTTTCAGGGGCGCTTCAGTAGTTAACGGGTTGGGGCTGCAAATATTCTTGTACGTGTTTCTCGGTGAACGTGTGTCCGCATTTCTGTTAGGAAGATGCCCTGGGGTGGAACCGCTGTGTAGGTTGCGCATTTATCATTAATAGACACTTTCCTACCATTTACCAAAGTGCTTGCACCACCTTGCACTGCCACAGCACTGAATGAGGGGTGTGGTTGCTCCCCAGCTTTAGCAACGCTTAGTATTTTCTGTCCTGTTTAAATGTAAGCCATTGTCCTAAGCGTCGCAATATTTATTGCGCAACAAATTTTATTTGCGTTTCCCTAATGATTTAGTGAATTTCAGTACCTTTTCATGTGTTTATGGGTATTTGGAACTCTTGTGAAGCCTCAAGTCTTCTCCTCATTTTTAAAAAAAGTTTGTTCGTTTATTTTGAGAGAGCGCGTGCGCAAGTGGGGGAGGGGCAGAGAGAGGGAGAGAGAATCCTAAGCAGGCTCCATGCTGTCAGTGCAGAGCCTAACGTCAGGCTCAGACTCACGAACCATGAGACCGTGACCTGAGCGGAAATCAAGAGTTGGGTGCTTAACTGAGACACCCAGGTGCCCCCCCCCCAGGGTTTCATTTTCTCCATGTTCTTACTAATACATGTTGTTTTCTGCGGGTTTTTTTTTTTTTTTTTTAATAATAGTTATCCTAGTGGGTGTGCAGTGTTAACTCATCATGGTTTTTATTTGCATTTTCCTGATGATCAGTGATGTTGAGCATTATTTCATGTGCTTCCTGGCCGTATGTATATCTTCTGTAGAGAAATATCTATTTGAGTCCTTTGCTCATTTTTGGATTGGATTGTTGTTGAGTTTTAGGAATTTTTTGTTGTGAGAGAAAGAGCAAGTGGGGAGAGGAACGGGGGGGGGGGGGTAGAGGAGAGAATCCTAAGCAGGCTCCATGCTCATTGCGCAGCCCAAGGTGGGGCCTGATTCCACAACCCTGGGATCATGACCTGAGCCAAAATCAAGAGTCGGCCACTCAACCTGTTGAGCCACCCAGGCGCCCCGAGTTTTGGCACTTCTGTATATATTCTGGATAGTAATCCCTTATTAAATGTGAGATTTGCAAATATTTTCTCCCATTCTGTGGGTTGCCTTTTTACTCTATTGATAGTGTTCTTTGCACAAAAGTCAATTTTGATGAAGTTCAGTTTATCCAGTTTTTTCTGTTTTTGCCTGTGCTTTTGGTGTTGTATTGGAGAAATCATCACCAAATCCAGTGTCATGAAGATTTCCACCTATGTTTTCCTCTCAGAGTTTTATAGTTTAATTCTGACATTTGGGGTCTTTGATTTTTGAGTTCGTTTTTGCATATTGTGTAGTATTTAACTTTTAAATACTTACTAATAATGCTGTTTTGTCTTTAGTATTATGAATATCTCAGAGTTCTTTCACCAATTACTTTAATGGGTACATTGGATTTTAGCTATTAACCAGGTGGTAATGATCTATTTTCTTTCTTCCTTTTGCTGTTTATTTTCCCTTTTTCTTTTCAGCTTCATGTGTGCAGAATTGGATTAGTTATAATCCTTGGTTCATACACAGATTTTTCATTGGTTCATAGGTGACCTGCCTTTGATTAACCTATTTTTAAATGACATGCATCCGTGAACCATTACCCAGGATACTAAAACGTTGTCTCTAGCTTATTAAATGCCCAGCAGGAGAACTGAAATATGGACAGCAATTTATGTGTATCTGTTCTTTATACCTGTCATAGTTGCACAGCATCACTTGTCTTTTGGTGCATCTGTTGTTCGGATGCATTTTCTTAGATGTTATCTTCAAAATGGCTTTCTTACCTTGATGCCACTTTTTCCGATATAGCTATTACTTTAAAATGGTCACAGATTAATGCATAACTGTACCAAAAAATCCCCATAATCCCTTCACTAGTTTAATAATAAGTACCATTAATTGAGTGCTTAGCAGGGGTCTTATTGGAGTCTCATAACAAGCATGCGAAGTAGGTATTTCACAGCACGTAGCCAAAGTGTCATAGTCAGCGTGTGATAGAACCAGAGTTTGAATCCAGGCAGGCTGGTTTCACAGCCTGTGCTATATTTACAGTCCTATAAAGTTTAAACCTCCACCATAACAGAGTTGTGTGGGATCCAACTAGATTGGTTACATAAAATGCTTATTTTAAGGCTAATGAAAGGACCACGGAGAGACTATGAAACTAGCTGGCAGGGAGTTTTGGTATGGCTGCGCAATTTAAATTCTTCCTTTTTCTGGCTATGGCTTAAGCTCCCTCACTTGGCTGTAGTATTTTGGGGGGACAGTTCTGGGGTTGACTAGGACTTTTACAACAGTAGAGATTTTAGGACTTTCTAATTTATTTGAATTCCTTCAAATTCCTTCTTTTTGGCCAAATAGAGTGGGGATGTAATGGAGATGCCAGGGATCATTCTCTCTCTACTGTTACCCTAGGTGAGTTTACCTGCCTCTTTCTACCAGGGTCTCCCCTTCATTTCCATGGCTTACTCCTTGTGCTGCAGATAAAAACTTTAGCTCTTCCCTCTTGAGAAATAGGGGTTGGGCCGAAGATGGGAGGGAGTCGTTAATCTTGTATATAAATTTGGAATGCAGGTGTCTGGGGGTCCATAGGCTTTTCTGAGCTTTTTTCACTGCCTTCCAGCCAAAGACCACCAGGAATATACCTGTAGTTGGATAAGTTGGGTTGATGGCGTGTTGCAGTGAGGGAAAATGCATACCACTGGGAACTGTGGGGGTGTTTCAATAAGAGAGTATTAGAAAGGAACTTTTAAAAATAGGATTTGTGCTTGTGTTGGGTGATTTGGAAAGAGTTTAAGAAAGTGGGGCTTTGATCTGATAGTTTTATGATTAAGTATTTTAATCTTGTCTAGAAGTCAAGAAGACTGGGGTGAAGCTAAAGCTGGAATTGGTAAAGAAGCAAGTCATTTTTATGAACCATGATGGAAAGATATTTGGTCATTTGTATGGTTTGGATGGCATTCATGTTTCTTGTCTTTGTTCAGTCATGATTACAGAGTGGTATTGTTTTATTCTTTGTCCATTATGGTCATAGGATGCCCTTCTGTGATGTTGACGTTCTCTGAAGTTGTTTATTTTCAAGGAAGGATTATCGAGGCCTGGCTGTGAGTGCCTTGCTCTGAGATGCTAGCCAGTTTGTAGCAACAACAAGGCCTAGCCGATAGTAGCAGGCGAGCTTCCAGATGTCTGGGGCTGCTTTTTCTTTCTCAGTGTGGTCCACAAAGTCTTATAGTGGAATGGAGTAGTGGATACAAAACCAATCATATATTAATTTTATAACATAGGTGAGCAAAAAGGAATGGGATAGAGGTAGAGAGGATTCTTTGTATTTGATTTGGCTAAACTGGGTTACATGAACTTCCCCTGGTCAGTGATACAGTAACCCTTAAAGATGCTCGTGTTTTAGTCTCTGGAAGCTGTAGGTCATCATACAGGGCAGGAGGGACTTTGCAGATGCGATTATGTTAAGGGAGAGATTGACCTAGATTATATGGGTAAGTGCAATGCAGTCACAAGGTTCATTATAAGAGGGAGGCGGGAGAGTCAGAGTCAGAGAAGGAGATGTGACAACAAGCAGAGGACAGAGTGAAGGACTTTGAAGGTGCAGGAAAGGCCATGAGTCAGGGAAAGTGAATGCCTCCAGAATCTGGAAAAGTCATGGAAATGGATTCTCCCGAGAGCCCCCAGAAGGAATTAGCCTTGCTGATGTCTTGATTTTAGCCTAGTGATACCGATGTTAGGTTTGTGACTTTAGAACTTTGAGGGAATAAGTTTATGGTAAGTCACTAAGTTTGTGGTAATTGGTTAGAGCAGTCACTCAGACTCCTTCATCAGGAGGCTTTGACCTTCACTGCTCTCCTTGTGAGTATCCCTCACTCCTCCCTAGTTCTGTACTTAGGGTTGAAGGAGACTGAGGCATTTCTGATTACACGCGAGATAGTTTTTCCTTTCTTTTTATTCTTTCCATCTTAAGTGATCATTGGAAGTATAATTTCTGAGAGGTGTAGGCATCCAAAGAATGTCATATCATTTCAGTGTGATTTCTGGTGTTAGTTTTCCTTTTGTTTCCAAGCTAACATTATACAGTAGGATGGAATATAAAATCTCTGAGAGCTGTGTGCTTTTGTTTATTCTGCATGGTACTTGTAGAGGATAATTGTAGATATTCACTCATGATGATTGGACATTGAAGATTATATCCAAATATAGTGGCGTAGGTTAATTTCCTGAAAATCTTGGGTTTTAGGATAACTTGTAAACTTTTTTTTTAATGTTTATTTTTGAGAGAGAGACAGAGCGTGAGCAGGGGAGGGGCAGAGAGAGAGGGAGATACAGAATCGAAATAGGGTCCAGGCTCCGGGCTCAGTGCAGAGTCTGACACGGGGCTTGAACTCATGAGCTGTGAGGTCATGACCTGAGCCAAAGTCGGACGCTTAACCAACTGAGCCCCCCAGGTGCCTCAGTAATAGGATAATTCAAAGAACTTAAGGCATTATAAGAAAAAACGGACATGAGGTGATAAAATTCAGAATTTATCTTTGAAAGCCCTTGTAAATATTTTAACACTTAATATGACAATTCAGAAAGGGCACACGATAAAGATAATAAATTCTAATTTTACACTGCTAATGTCATTATCCTTTGTGTGTTAGAATCTTCAGAATCTCCTTCCCTAGAATTTCAGTGGGATCCTTGTTAACACATTTTGGATTGTTTTGAAGAATATGCATTCTGAGAAGTATTTCCTTCTGTCTGTTCCTCCATCCAGATGTCTTGCTGATTTTTGGCTCAGAGTTTTTGACTCCTGGGATCCAACTCCTCACTATTCTTTCCACTGGCACAGAAGAACTTGTGTGCCGGAGGTGGGAGAAGCTTTGGGTGACCTGTCCCAGTTGCTGGGTGTAGAACCCCCGGCTCTGCCCTCGTTGACTCCATGTCAGAGCACTGATGTTCTCTGTGCCTGTTTTCCCACTTTCCCCTCAGACGCTAGTGGGGTGCCAGATTCTGCAGCTCGGATTTGCCTTCCCAGGGTGACATTGTAAAAACTGTTTTTCTGTCATCCCACTTTACCTGTCTTTCCATTGCTGATGCATCTCAACCAGCAGCGGCTTGAAATTTGGGGATGCCAGAATGTTTTGGTTTTTAAAAAGCTTTGTAGAATTAAAAAAAAAAAGCTTTGTAGAATTAAATTTGCATGAAGTTCAAATTGTGTAAGGGGAACTTGAAATGGGAGAGGGAATACAATATCATATTCTTTTCTTTGTGGGTCATTTTGTGGCAGGACTCATGATAAAACTCATAGTGATTCCGTTGTGTAGGCCATAGATTCTCTAGATGGAAGGGTTAGAGTTATTCCGATATTAAATCTGTACCGGTTTCTACATATCTTTTTCAGGGCTTAGGATTCAGGAACTTTCCACATACTCCTTAAAGTACAGTTTTTGGCCTTTAGAAGTCATTCATTTAACGTTATTTTATTTTTTATTTTTTAAATGTTTATTTTTGATACAGAGTGTGCATGCTTGCGCTGGGGCAGGAGCAGAGAGGGAGGGAGACGGGATCCGAAGCGGGCTCTTCAGTGAGAGCAGAGAGCCCAAGGCGGGGCTTGAACTCACAAACTGTGAGATCATGACCTGAGCTGAGGTCAGACGCTCAAGCGAGCCACGCAGGCACCCCATCATCTAACATTATTTTAATTTTCCTCAAATATATGTCTGTATCTTTCAGAGCGCCATAACAAAATGCGGAATTTGATGAAAAGCTGGGCATCTAGGACTGCCAGCAGGCTTTCCCCAGCATGCTAAATCATGAGATGGGGATTCTGTGGGATTGATCTAGGAGTCTGAGTATCAGGTGCATTATTGAGGCCTATACTGTTGTTAATCATAGTCTAATACTTTCTTTCAAAACCCAGAAATTTATTATACTTTATTGAGAGCCCGAGCTTCACTTTACTGCACAGCAGTGCTGAAAGCTAAACAAGGAGGCAGATTTGTTGGGTTTGGATCGGGGTGGTGTAGGTTCCAGTCACATCTGTGCTTTACTAGCTGTGTGGTATTGGGCACGTTGCTTAATCTCTTGGAACCTTAATTTTCTTGTTTATGAAAAAAGAAATTATAATACCTATCTTAAAGATGTGCAGATTAGGTCAGATGATGCCAGGAAAGTGCTTGCACATTATTTGAAGCATGATCATTACTTAGTACATTGGGATTCATTATTTCTGTTGACTTTGAGGTACTGAATTAAGCTTGTTTAAGAATAGAGGAATTTTGGGGTTGCCTGGGTGGCTCAGTCAGTTAAGTGTCCGACTTTGGTTCAGGTCATGATCTAGCAGTCTGTGGGTTCGAGCCCCGCATCGGGGACTGTGCTGACAGCTCGTTGCCTGGATCCTGCTTTGGATTCTGTGTCTCCCTCTTTCTCTGCCCCTCCCCTGCTTGCATACCCTCTTTCTTTCTCTCTCTCTCTCTCTCTCTCTCTCCCTCTCAAAAAAAAAAAAAAAAAGAATATACATTTAAAATAAATACATTTGAAAAAGAAAAAAAACAATAGAGGAAGTGTTGAATGGGTTTCAGGGTTGTAGTTACCAAGAGCACATGATATAACTTTGTTGACTTTAGGGACATCTAGATAATAAAAGAGCAAGGTGATGGGAATTTTTTTCTTCATGTTTTTATATTCTGATTTTGCTTCTGTACGTACTCTCCAAGAAGTTCTGTGCAGTAGCTTTTAAATGTGTTCCAGGGCTGGCTATATAATTTTTTGGACCCAGTGGAAAATGAAAATACAGATTGTTCAAAAAGCAAGAAAAAAATGCTGTTAAAGGTACTAAAATATAAAGCTTTTTCTTTTATTATGTGGCTTTTCTCCTAAATTGCCATAGTGCTTTTTATTTGATATTCAGTGTTCTAAATTAAAAAAAAATTATTTTAATTCCATTGTAGTTAACATACTGTGTTATATTAGTTTGGGGTGTACAACATAGTGATTCAGCAGTTCCATATATTACTCAGTGCTCATCTAGATAAGTGTAGTCTTAATCCGTATCACCTGTTTTACCTATCCTGCTACCCATCTTCCCCCTGGTAACCACCTGTTTTTCAATAGTGAAGAGTCTGTTTTTGTGGTTTGTCTCTTTTTTTCCCCCTTTGTTCATTTGTTTTATTTCTTAAATTCTGCATATGAGTGAATTCGTGTGGTATTTGTTTTCTCTGACTTATTTTGCTTTGCATTATATTCCCTAGATCCATCCATGCTGTTGCAAATGGCAAGATTTCATTCTTTTTGATGGCTAAGTAATACTCCACTGTATATATATACCACATCTTATTTCTCCATTCATCGTTGGTGGACACTTGGTCTGCTTCCATAATTTGGCTTGTTGTAAACAATGCTGCAATAAACATAATGATGCATATATTCTTTCCAATTAGTATTTCTGTGTTCTTTGGGTAAAGACCCAGCAATGTGAATACTGGATCATAGGGTACTTCTATTTTTAATTTTTTGAGGAACCTCCATACTGTTTTCTACAGTGGCTGCATCGGTTTGCATTCCCACCAGTAGTGCCCAGAGGTTCCCTTTTCTCCACATGCTGCCAACACTTGTTTCTTGTGTTTTTGATTTTAGCCATCGTGACAGGTGTGAGGTGATATCTCATTGTAATTTTGATTTACATTTCCCTGATGATGAGTGATGTTGAATATCTTTTCACGTGTCTATTGGCCATCTGGATGTCTTCTTTGGAGAAATGTCTGTTCATGTCTTGTGCCCATTTTTTAATGGGATTATTTCTGTTTTGGGCGTTGAGTTGTAGAAGTTCTTTATATTTTGGATACTCACCCTTTATTGGATATGTCATTTGCAGAGATCTTCTCCCATTCATAGATTGTCTTTTAGTTTTGTTGGTTGTTTTCTTTGCTGTGCAGAAACTTTTTATTTTGATGAGTCCCAGTAGTTTATTTTTGCTTTTTTTCCCCTTGCCTCAGGAGACATATCTAGAAAAATGTGTTAATGTTGCTGTCTGTACTCTTTTCTAGGCTTTTTATGGTTTCAGGTCTCACATTTAGGTCTTTCATCCATTTTGAGTTTATTTTGTGTAGGGTGTAAGAAAGCGGTCCAGATTAATTCTTTTACATGTGGCTGTCCAGTTTTCCCAACACCATTTGTTATAGAGACTTTTTCCCATAGAATATTCTTCCTGCTTTGTCAGAGATTAATTGGTCGTATAATTGTGGGTTTATTTTGGGTTTTCTATTGAGTTCTCTTGATCTACATGTCTGTTTTTGTGTGAGTACCATACTATTTTGTTTACTGCAACTCTAATATAACTTGAAATCTGGAATTTTGATACCACCATCTTTGTTTTTCTTTTTCATGATTACTTTATCTATTCAAGGTCTTTTGTGGTTTCCTACACATTTTAGGATTATTCATTCTAGTTCTATGAGAAATGCTGTTGATATTTTCATAGGGATTGCATTATTCCATAGATGGCTTTGGTAGTATAGATATTTTAGCAATATTTGTCTTCTAATCCATGAGCATGGAATATTTGTGTCGTTTTCAGTTTCTTTCATGAATGTTTTATGGTTTTCAGAGTACAGGTCTTTTACCTCCTAGGTATTTTATTATTTTTGGTGCAATTGTAAATTGAAATGTTGCCTTAATTTCTTTCTGCTGCTTCATTATTAGAGTATAGAAATAATGCAATATTAGTTTTACATGCAAACGTAAGAGCATTGAACCCATGTGGGATCACTGAAATTATACAATTTATATTTAGCATTTTATACATGTGTATGAATTTGGTTCTCACCAGAACAGTGGAAATTCTGCACAAAACAAACTCAACTGTTTTTTTATAGTTTTTTTTGAGATACCATTCACATACCATCTAATTCACCCAATTCAGTGGTTTTTAGTATAGTTAAGAGTTGTGCAGTGATCACCATGATCTAATCCTAGAATATTTTTATTGTCTCCAGCAGAAACCCCTATACCCATTAGCAGTCATTCCCCATTTCCCCCTGTGAATCCTCCAGTCCTAAGCAACCATGAATCTACTTTCTGTCTGTACAGATTTGCCCATTGTGGGTATTTCATATAAATTGAATCATACAGTATGTGTTTTTTGTGTGTGTCTTGCTTTTTTTTCAGTTAGCATGATATTTTCAGGATTCATTCACATTGTAACATGCATCAATACTTCGTTCTTTTTTATGGTCAGAGAATATTTCATTATATGGATGTGCCACATTTTGTTTATTCATTCTTTAGTTGATGGACCTTCAGGTTTTTTCCACTTTTTGCCTTTTATGAAGAATGTTGCTGTGAACATTCCTGTGTGAGTTTTTGTGTGGATGTATGTTTTCATTTTTCTTGGGTGGAATTGTGGGATCATAGGATAACTCTGTTTAATATTTTGAGGAACTGTCAAATTATTTTCAAAAGTTGTGATACCATTTCACATTTCTACCATTAACGCAGGAGAATTTCTATTTTTCTACATCCTTTTCAACACTTGCTGTTAACTGTCATTTTGATTTTTAATTATAGTCATCCTAGTGAGTATGAAGTGTTATCTCATTGTGGTTTTGATTTGCATTTCCCTGCTGACTAAAGACGTTGAATGTCTTTCTGTGTGCTTATTGGCCATTTGTGTATCATCTTTGGAGGAATGTCTATTCAGATCTTTTGTCTTTTTGTTTTGTTTTGTTTTTATGTTTTACTTTTTGAGAGAGCACAAGCAGGGGAGGGGCAGAGAGAGGGGGACAGAGGATCTCAAGTGGGCTCTGCACTGACAGCAGTGAGCCCGATGTTGGGCTTGAACTCATGAACCATGAGATCATCACCTGAGCCGAAGACAGATGCTTAACCGACTGAGCCACCCAGGTGCCCCGTATGCTTTGTCCTTTTCTAAATTGGTTCTTTTTTTCTTATTATTGAGTTGCAAGTAATCTTTATATATCCTGGACATAATGTGCTTATCAAACATATGACTTGCAGATATTTTCTTCTATTTTGTAGGTCACCTCTTCACTTTCTTGGTTGCACCCCAAAAGTTTTTAATCTTGTTGAAATACAATTAATCTATACAATTTTTTTGGTCATTTTTGTATTGATGTCATATTCTAGGAGGCCTTGCCAACCAAAGGTCATAAAGACTCTTGTACTTTTTTCCAAGAATTTTATAATTTTAGCTGTCACATTAAAAAAATTTTTTTTTAATTTTTATTTATTTTTGACAGAGAGAGAGAGAGAGAGAGTGAGTGAGCAAGCATGAGTGGGGGAGGGCAGAGAGAGAAGGAGACACAGAATCTGAAATAGGCTCCAGGCTCTGAGCTGTCAGCACAGAGCCTTACGTGGGGCTTGAACTCACGGACAGTGAGATCATGATCTGAGCCGAAGTCAGATGCTCAACTGACTGAGCCACACAGGAGCCCCAGCCATCACACTTTTTATCTGTGATCCACTTTGAGTTATTCTCATGTATGGTATCTTTTCTGGTGAGCTATCTCTTCAGACCTCTTGCTCATTTTTTAATTAGGTTGTTTGTTTTTGGGTTTTATGAGTTCTTTCTATATTTTGGATTCAACTTCTTTATTGGCTGTGTGTTTTGTACAAATTTTCTACTGGCCTGTGGCTTATCTTCTCTTACCAGTGTTTTTCACAGAGCAGAAGTTTTTAATTATAATCAAGTCCAATTTGTCATTTTTTTTCTTTCATGGATAATGCTTTTCATATCATAAAGAAAAAGTCATTGCTAAACCCACGATCACCTGGATTTTTTGTAGTTTTGTGGTTTACATTTAAGACTGTGATCTATTTTGAGTTTATTTCTGTGAAAGATACAAGGTCTGTGTCTAGATTAATTTTCTTTAACAAAGGAAAAGTCTAGACACTTGAATTAGTTATATACCATAGAAGAGATAGCAGATGTATGTCAAACTCTGTCATATGAAATACTAGGATCTGATGGGCTCATAGCTGAATTCTGTATCACCCTTCAAGAGCAGATAATTCTAATATTATTTATTGTAACCCACACAAAAAGGAGAAAAGCTCTTAATTTCATTTTGTGAAATTAAGTTACCATAACCTCAAAATCTGAATAAAAAAGAAAATTATAAAATAATTTTATTTATAACTACCAATAAAATTTTAAGATGTAGTATGGTATAATAATGTATGAAAGAATTAATACACAGTAAACAAGATGGGTTTATTCCAGGGATGCATCAGCATCAGGATGGCTTTGTACCATGAAACATATTAACATAACTTATCATCTCAACAATTTAAAAGGAAAATTGATTATTCCAATAAACGTTGATAAAATTAAGCAACCATTCCTGACAAAATGCTAAATAAGATAGAAATTAATGACAATTACTTAAATATTAAAAAAACCAACAAGAAGCATTATACTAAATGTGGAAACCAAAAGCCATTTCATTATTATGAAGAAAAGGCAGGTATGTCTGCTATCATCATTATTATTGGACATTATTTTTGAGATTCTGGGGGATTCAGAAAGCTAAGAAAATTAATATTGATTATAATTATTAGAAAAGAAGATGATCTTTTAAAATTTGTTACGTGATTGTGTAACTAGAAGAACCATGAGATTCTGAAATTATGAGCGAGCTTGGTAAACTTACTGGAAACAGTGTAACTATACCTAAGTCAGGAGCTTTTCTGTATACTTGTAATTGCCAACCATAGTCAACGTAAGAAAAATATTTTATTTACATTAGCAACAAAAGGTATAATAAATCAGAACTAAACTTAATAAGAAAGGAACAAAGACTGTATGCAGAAAACCATAAAAATGTTTTGAAGAGTATGAAATATTATCTAACAGATGAAAAGATTTTCCACATTTCTGGAGGGAAAGACAATATCATGCAAATGTTAACTCTTCCAAAATCAATTTATATATACTTAATGCAATTTCAGTTAGAGTCAGAGTTTTATTTGAAATTGAATAAAAATGATTTTAAGTCCATATGGAAGATTGTCTAAATTTTGCCTCCCTCCCCCCCGAAGCCCAAGTCTAGCCTAGGAAATTATGAAAAATGAAACTCATAGAGATTTGCCCAGAGAGCAAATACAGTATATAATTATTTACTATTGAAAGTGCATGTCGTTGTTATCGAAATTGGCAAAGAGAACAAAGAAACATAATAGTCAGAAATATGCCGTAGTATACTTGGGGATTTGATACACAGCAACAGTAGTTATTTTCGGTGGAAGAAGATGGTTTATTTAATAAATTGTGTTGGCCTAATTACTCACCATTCAGAAACAAAATGTGAAATTGAGCTCCCATATCATATATATGAAAATAAGTTCCAGATGGATTAGAGACTTAAGTATAAAAATAATTTTTTAGAAGGCCTGGCCTTGGGGCGCCTGGGTGGCTCGGTCGGTTAAGCGTCCGACTTCGGCTCAGGTCATGATCTCGCGGTCCGTGAGTTGGAGCCCTGCGTCGGGCTCTGTGCTGACAGCTCAGAGCCTGGAGCCTGTTTCAGATTCCGTGTTTCTCTCTCTCTGACCCTCCCCCATTCATGCTCTGTCTCTCTCTGTCTCAAAAATAAATAAATGTTTAAAAAAAAAAAAAAAAAGAAGGCCTGGCCTTTTACGTCTGCTGACACATGCTGTGGAGTGTTTTGGAGCCAGGAAGAATGGAGGGCTGTACACCAGACTGCTCTTCCACTGGCTGCCGGAGGATATGGCAAAGTGGGGGAGAGGGTGTAAAAAAAATATGACTAGAAGCCAGAAATAATAAGGAGAGAAAGCCTGAAGATATTTCCACATTAAAAACAGTAAACATGTAATCTGACTAAAGTTATTTATGTTGTGTAGATATGCATAGAAAGAAGTATGGAAGAAGGGTGCTTTTTTCAGAGTAGTGGAATTTCATATTTTTACCCTTTTACCTTTTTCCTTATACTCCTCTGAATACATTAAATTTGTTTTAAAATATTTTATTTATTTTTGAATATTTGTTTTAAAATATTTTATTTCAAATATTTTATTTGTTTTAAAATGTAAAAATAGTATTGTGTGCTCTACCGACTGAGCCAGCCAGGTGCCCCTGAATATCTTCAATTTTTAGCAAAAAGGATTTTTATTTATATAATTGGGAAAAAATAATGCTATTTTCAATAAGCATGAAATAACATGTTTTCTAATAACCGTGCTAGAAGGCAGTATGATGGACTATATGCTCTGATTGAATAGTCTTACTCCTGGGAATTCATACTGCAGTTATTTCAGAAAGGCAGCTTACATGCATTAAGATTCTCATTGTCTCATTATCTTAAGTCATGAAAAACTAAAGAGAACCATCTCTCTCTTTTGGGTAGTTAGGTTTTCTTTAATGACGACGATGATGATAATAAATAATAGCAGCTGCTAGAGAATTTAAGAACAGGAAACATCTGTTAGCTACACCCCCGGGAATAAATTGATTAAAAAAAGAAGTAAAGATTTAAGTCCTTAGGGATTACCCAAGAGAGTAACAAAGACTAAATATAATAAACACCAGAAGAGGAAGTGGAAGACAGGTAGTGGTGGTAATAGTCACTGTACTGGTGTAAATCCTCAATGTCAGAAAAATAGTAGCTACATTCTAAACTTCTGTCTTGAGTAGTGAATATATTTTGTTAACATTGGTAAACCAACAAACGTTTCCTAGTATTATGGAAGTGACTTAGAAAAGCAGCAGATTACCTGTGGAGGAGAGTTGTGTGGGAGTCTTTTCTTAAGGTCTTCTAAACATCACATGCATGCGTATCTCTGACACAACAATTTTTAAGTCATTCTTTAGGGATTTAGCTACCATTCCTGCCCTTGAAAATTTACATTATTTGAAAAGATTAACACCAAGTAATAAAATTTTTACCTTATTTCCTTTTTCTACATTTAACATCCATTTCTTAGACCTATGGTTCTCAACTGGGTCCCCCCAGGAAACCTGTAGCAGTGTCACAACTGAGGGGTGTGTGTTATGTGTTGGTATCTAGTGGGTAGAAGACCGAGGTGCTGCTAAAATCTTACATTTGAAAGGACCTCCACAGCAGCAAGGAGCTATTTGGCCTAAAACGTTAACAGCCCCAAGGTCGAGGAACTCCCTTATTTTATTTGTTTTTATTAAAAAAACTTTTTAAAGTGTTTATTTATTTTTGAGAGAGCGAGAGAGAGCGAGCGAGAAAGACGCTTAACCGACTGAGCCACGCAGGCACCCTGGGAGTAGAGTATTTTTTAGAAAGTATTTTATAGGAGTGCCTGGGTGGCTCAGTTGGTTGAGCGTCCGACTCTTAATTTCAGTTTAGGCTGTGATCCCAGGGTCGTGGGATCGAGCCGAGCCTTTCATTGAGCTCTGCACTGACAGCGTGGAGCCTGCGTGGGATTTTCTCTCTTCCTCTCTCTCTGCCTTGTTTCCCCCACTCATTCTCTCTCTAAAAAAAAGAAATTAAAAAATATTTTATATCGTATACACTGTACACAGAAAACAATTCTCAGGTAAATCAAAGACCTGAAGATAAAAGATAAGACCATAAAACATGTGAGTGACTTCTGGTTTCCAGTCCAACTTGAACTTGGAAGTCATTTCCATCCTCTGACAGTGAGAAAAGTTGAAGAATTTGAAATCAACAACTCTTCTTAAATCCATCAGAGAATTGAGGTCATAGGGCACAGGGCTTGAAAACCGGAAGGGGAGGTGGAGGCCTAGAATCACAGCTTACCCAGAGCAGAAGCCTTTCTAGCAGAAGCCTGCCAAATAGCCAATACTGGCAGGAACACTTAAACTGTAATCAGTTAATTGACGGAGGCTTAATAGAGTTTGAAACTCCAGAGGTTCAGGTTTAGGGGGTGCCTCCATACTTTAATGAGGTTTACTTCTAGGAGCTCTAGTAGGCTCTCAGGTTTAAAAAAAAATCCCCTCGTGCTTTAGCAGGGGGAGCGGGAAAGCAACCATTTTGAAAAATGCCTAGAAGGTTGTGTTTACCTTGACAAAGGTCTGCTCTCAAGGGTAATTGTTCCTTCCTTCCTTCCTTCCTTCCTTCCTTCCTTCCAATTAATTAATTAATTAATTTATTTATTTAGAGAGCGAGTGAGCGAGCACGAGCAGGGGAGGGGCAGATAGAGAGGAAGAGAGAGAATCCCTTGCAGGCTCTGTGATGTCAGTGCAGAGCCGGACGCAAGGCTTGATCCCACCTGAGCTGAAATCAGGAGTCAGACACTTAACCAACTGAGCCAACCAGGTGCCCCTCAAAGGAAATTCTTGTTACCAGAGCCACTCCTTACCACCATGTCAGTCAGGCTTCTGCATAATAACAGGGGATTACAGCTAAAAGAACTGCAAGGCTCAGACTCTTTAAGAGGGAGTCTCTAGGGGCACCTGGGTGGCTTAGTCAGTTGGGTATCCAGCTTCTGCTCAGGTCATGATCTCACAGTTTGTGGGTTTGAGCCCTGTGTTGGGCTCTGTGCTGACAGCTCAGAGCCTGGAGCCTGCTTCAGATTCTGTGTCTCCCACTTTCTCTGCCACTCCGCCGCTCACACTCTCTCTCTCTAAAATATAAATAAACATTAAAAAGTTTTTAAAAAAATAATAAAATGAAAAAAAAAGGGCGTCTCTAGAGAAAACCAAAGCAACAACGGGAGACAAAAACAAGCACACCAGGGGACATTCTAGCATCTGATCCCAACGGGTACATCAAACAGGAAGCAGCCCATCTCACAGTCAAGATACACTTAAACCTCGCTGGAGTCTTATTTACCCCAATTGTTTTTATCCTATACGTAAAGTCCAACTTTTAACAAAAAAATTACAGAGCATACTAAAAGTCAGAAAATACAGTTGGGGGTCTCCTAGGTGGCTCAGTTAGTTGAGCATCTGACTCTTGATTTCAGCTAGGTCTTGATCTCACCATCGTGGATGGTGCTTCACTGCTGCTTTGGGCTTCACTCTGAGCATGGACCCTGCTTAGTATTCTCTCTCTCCCCCCCTTTGCCCCTCTCCTCTGCTTGCTTGCTCTCTCTAAAATAAAAAATAAAATACAGTTGGAAGAGACAGAAAAGGCTTCAGAAGCAGACTCAAATATCACAGAGATTTAGGGATAATAAAACCAGAATTTGAAATAATTAATATGCTAAGAGCTGTAACAGAAACAGTGTACAACATCGAAGAACAGATGGGTAATATAAGCAAAGAGATAGAAACTTTCAGAAAGAATCAATGATGGGGCACCTGGTTGGCTCAGTTGGGTAAGGGTCTGTCTGTTGGTTTTGGCTCTCGTCATGATCTCACAGTTCATGAGTTCGTGCCCTGTGTCTGGGCTCTGTGCTGACAGTGCAGAGCCTACTTGGATCCTGTCTGTCCCTCTCTCCCTGCCCCTCCCACACTCACATTTTTTTTCTTCCTCTCTCAAAATAAATAAAAATGAAAGAATCAAGGAATGGTAAAAATCAAATAAACTGTAATAGAATGAAGAATACCTTTGATGAGCTTATCAGTAGACTAGACGTGCCCAAGGAAAGAAAGAAGAATCTAATAGAAAAGAAACTTCCTCAATGGAAAAGCAAAGAGAAAAAAAAGAATTAAAGAAAGGAACAGAGCACCCAAGAACTATAGGATAATTACAAAAGGTGTTACGTACGTGTATTGGGAATACCAGAAAGAGGAGAACAGGAGAAATATTTGAAGCAATAATGGGTGAGAATTTTTCAGAAATTACTATAGACACCAAATCACAGATCCAGAAAGTTCACAGACCACCAACCAGGATAAATACCAAAAGATAAAAAAATTAATGTGTAGGCATATCATATTCAACTGCAGAAAATTGGAGACAAAGTAAACAGGGGAAAGAACTAGGAAGAATAAAAATACCTTACAGATAGAGAATCTTAGGAGAATTATATCTGATTTCTTTTCAGAAAGAAGAGTAGAGGGGAGTGATATGTTTAAAATGTTATTAGAAAAAACATCCACCAAGCTAGAATTCTGTATTCAGCAAATTACTCTTTAAAAATAAAGGAGTAATAAAAACTTCTTCAGACAAGAATTGAGGGACATTATTGATGGTAGACCTGCTTGGCAAGAAATCTTAACAGAAGTTCCTCATAAGGAAAATTACTTAGGTGGGAAATTCAGATGTATATGAAGAAAGAAAGAATGTTAGAGAAAGAATAAATGAAGGTGAAATAAAATCTTTTGTTTTCTTAATATATCAGATAACAGTTTATTGCAAGTAATAGCAACACTTTTAGTGATTACACTTCGGGAGAAGTAAGGTGAATGACAGCTGTACTGAAGGGATGGGCGAGAGGACTGGGAGCACTCAGTTACAGGGTGCTTGCACTACCCGTGATTAGGTACTTGACAGTGGACTCAGGGTAGTTGTAAATTACAAACTCTAAGGCAACCACTAAAAATATTTTAAAAGAACTATAATTGATATGTTAGAAGAGGAGAGAAAATAGAATCAGTTAAAACCAGAGGAGACAGACAAAGACTGAAAGACAAAAATAGAAACAGAGAACGTGGGCAAGAAACAAAACAAAAAAAAATAGTTAAAACTGTGATAAATATTCAACCAGTACTATTAATGATCATTTTAAATGTGAATGACCTAAGTGTATCTGTCAAAAGGCAGAATCTATCAGAGTGGATTAAAAAAACCCAACTGTATGCTGTTCATAAAAAAATCCACTTAAAATGTAAAGATAGATTAAAAGTGAAGGGACAGAGAAAGATACACCAAGCTAACAGTAATCAAAAGGGAGCTGGAGTGGCTGTATTAATTTCAGACAAGGCAGTCTTTAGACCAAGGAAAATTATAAGAAATAAAAGGGGCAATACAGAATGAAAAAGGGTCAACTTTCCAAGGAGACATAACAGTTCTTAATGTGTATGCATTTAACAACAGAGGTTCAAAATATGTGAGGCAAAAACTGATACACTGCAAAGAGAAATGGGTGATTCTACTATTATAGCTGGAGACTGCCACACCCCTCTGTCACTAATTGACAGATCTAGCAGGCTGGAAATCAACAAGGGTATATCGTTGAACAGCAATATTAGTCAGCTGGATCTAATGGACAGTTACAGACTACTTCAGCAGCACGGTGTACATTTTCCCCAAGTTTGCATGAAGAATTCACCAAGGTAGACCACATTCTAGGCCATAAAACACATCTTAACAAACTTAAAGGAACAGAAATCATGTAATGTTTGCTCTGAGACCACAAAAGAGTGAAACTACAAATTAATAATGGAAATATAACTGGCAAGCTCCAAAATACCTAGAGATTAAACAACCTCTGAGTAACACATGGGTCAGTGTGGTCTCTAGAAAAGTTAAAAAAAATTTTTTTTAATGTTTTATTTTACTTTTGAGGGAGACAGAGACAGAATGCGAGTGGGTTAGGGGCAGAGAGAGAGGGAGACACAGATCTGAAGCTGGATCCAGGCTCTGAGCTGTCAGCACAGAGCCCGACGCGGGGCTCGAACCTCACTAGCTGTGAGATCATGACCTGAGCTGAAGTTGGACGCCCAACAACTGAACCACTCAGGCGCCCCATAAAATGTTTTTAACTTAATGAAAATAAAATATATCAAAATTTGTGGGATGCGGCACAAGCAGTGTATAGGGGGAAATTCATAGCATTGAATGGCTATATTAGAAAAGAAGAAAGACTTAAAAATTAACAATCTAAGCTTCCACCTTAGAAAACTAAAAGAAGGGGCGCCTGGGTGGCTCAGTTGGTTAAGTGTCCAACTTCGGCTCAGGTCATGATCTCACGGTTTGTGGATTTGAGTCCCACATCAGGCTCTGTGTTGACAGCTTGGAGCCTGGAGCCTGTGTTGGATTCTGTGTCTCCCTCTCTCTCTGCCCTCCCCTGCTCACCCTTTGTGTGTCTCTTTCTCTCTTTCAAGAATAAATAAACATTAAAAAAATTTTTAAAAAAACTAAAAAAAAAAGAGCAAAGTAATTCCAAAGTAAGCAAAAGAAAAAAAAATAGAGCAGAAATTAGTGAAAGTGAAAATAAGAAATAAGTTTTAAAAATTCACAAAATCAAAACCTGGTCCTTAGACATACCAATAAAATTGATAAGCCTCTAGCTAGGCTAACCAAGAAAAAAGAGAGAAAACACAAATTACTAATATCAGAAGTGAAAGATCATTTCTACTGAGTCAATGGGCATTAAAAAGATACTAAAGGAATATTATGAATAATTCTATGCCCACAAGTTCGAAAACCTAGATGAAATGGACAAATTTCTTCAAAGACACAGTCTACCAAAACTCACACAATGAGAAATAATCTGGGTAGGCTTGCATATTCTAAAGAAACTGAATAACCAATTGACCTTCCCAAACACCAGTCATAGATGGTTTCACTGGTGCATTCTACTAAATGTTTAAGGAAGAAGTGATACCAATTCTCTGCAATCTCTTATAGGAAATAGAAGCAGATGGAATACTTCTAGCTCATTCTTGGAGGCCAGCGTTACCCTAATACTAAAATCAGACAAAAAACATTGCAATAAGAGAAAACTACAGACCAATATCTCTTATGAGCATAAATGCACAGTTCTGCAAGAAAATATTAGCAAACTAAATTCAACAGTGTGCCAAAAGAATTATTATGCACCAGGACCACGTGGATTTATTCTAAGTATGCAGGCCTGGTTCAACATTCAAAAATCAGTGTAATCCGTCACATCGATAGACTAAAGAAGAAACAGCATATGATCCTATCAGTATATGAAGAAAAAGCGTTTGGCAAAATCCAACATCCGTTTATGGTAAAAGCTCTCAATAAACCAAGAATAGAGGAGAACTTCCTCAGCTTGATAAAGAACATCCACAAAATATCTACAGCTAACATCATACTTAATGATGAGAAACCAAACGTTTTCCCACTAAGATCAGGAACAAGGCAAGGATGTCCTCTCTTCTCACTGCTTTTCTACATTGCACTGGAAGTCCTGGCTAACGCAGTAAACTGACAGGTGTACAAATTGGGAAGAGAAAAAGAAAACTGTCTTCGTTCTCAGATGACATGATAGTCTATATAGAAAATCCCAGAGTCAATAACAACAACAGAAAACTCCAGGGTTATGGAAAGATATTAAGATACAGTGTTAATCCACAAAAGTCCATTGCTGTCCTGTATACTAGGATGAAAAATTGGAATTTGAAATTAAAGATACAGCGCCATTAACGTTAGCACCAAGAGAAAATGCTTAGATATAAAACTACACTCTGATTTAAAAAAATCAAAGAAGATCTACATTAATGGAGAGACATTCCTCTCTTAGAAGGAAGACTCAAGATCATTAAGATGTCAGTACTTAACTGTTTATTGCATGAGTAAACTTGGTAGTAAATAGTTGTAAAGCAGTTTAATTTTCTCCCACTGTAAGGATTGTTTGTTGGATCTCTGTTCCCTTCCTTTGATGACAACTTTGGCTTATCTTTTAGTTTTATGGTCACTCTTACATACTGAAAATTAAGTACAGTCTAATTTAAACGTCTACCTTTCATCCTATTCAAAGCGTCTTCCCTTTGCCCCGATTAGGTCTGATGGAGGCTAAGGATCCGGCAGCAGGAAGGGAGTGTAATTTATGCAGTTTATTTTAAAATTACTTATCTAGGCACTCAGGAAGATTCAAGAGATGTATAAGATAGTTCCTGTTGGTATTTAGTACCTTTAATGTACCTAAACTATATGTAATAAAAAGTTTAGGAGACAAATTTTATGTACCTGAAACATTTAATGAAATTCAGAGGTTGTGCAGAAATCTGGGTACTAGGAGTATTGTGGGGATTCAGGAAGAGGGGGCTTTGTGGTAGAATAGTTGTGCCTCGAATGTAGGAACCCAAAGGACAGGAGTGACAGCTGGCTCAGAGAAAGCTGTCTTTCCTTTGTGTTTTGCTGGAGTCTGGGTCTCAGAAGGGATTTAAAGAAGTTTTTGCTGGTGACTTCCGATGTAAGAGTATGTAGAACCTGAAAAACCTCAAGAATAAGCAATAAAGTGTAATATTGTAGATGACATTAATGAGTTTGAAACTTATTGTGATAATCTTGAAAAATAGAATATTTACCCCTTGTTAAGGGTGTCAGTGTTACTTGTTTGTGGGGAAATACTATTTTACCTTTATCGAAGCACGAGTTGACAGATAACAGGGCAGTTTATTATGATGGTGCTAGTAACACTTAGAAAAGTAGATATTCGCTTGTGTTTCAAAGTCGTGTTAATTGTTCTGGAGATGGAGTATTGCTAATTTTGTTTCTTACCTCTTTGAAAGGGGGTTTGTCACATTCACAAACGAGCAACGAACATATGCAAATATATCTGAAAGGAAACTTTGAGCTGCTAGCAACAAAATATTCAGTGTGTTTTTAATCAAATAGAGGTTTATTTATTTTTGTAAGAAGTCTGGAAGAATGATGTATTGGTGCATCCTGTGGGAACCTTGAAAATATTATGCTAAGGGAAAGAAGCCTGACACAAAAAGGCACATATTATGTTTTCATTGATATGAAATATCTGGATTAGGCAAATCCATAGAAACAAAGCAGATTAGTAGTGGTAGGGGGCTGGGACATTGATGGCAGGACATGGGCTTATAGGGGTGTAGAGCATTGAGTATGATAAACACATTTATTTACTAGAGCAATCTTAATACCTTTAAAAAGTCATATTATTAGTATGTGTTTGGCTTGCATTTACTTTGTCTTTTATGGTGAATTAAAGTCTCCCAACTAAAGTAGTGGTTTACATTTTTCCTTGAATATTCAGTTTTTAAAAAAGTGTGTTTTTGTGCTGTGTTTTTGGTGCGTGAAGATTCTTTCTTCATTGTGGGCTTTACTGTTGTTCATAGAATGCCCTGTTTTGTCTTACTTTTGCACCTTATGCCTTAAATTCATCCTTGTCTGAGAGAGGGAAAAAAATGACAGTCAATTTCTTTTCTTCTTCTTCTTCTTCTTCTTCTTCTTCTTCTTCTTCTTCTTCGAGAGAGAGAGAGAGAGAACGTGTGCAGGTACACACGAGTTGGGGAGGAGTAGAGGGAGAGAGGGAGAGAGAGAGAGAGGCAGAGAGAATCTTAAGCAGGCTCCATGCTTAGCGTGGAGCCTGCCGGGCTCAATCCCATGACCCTGGGATCATGATCTGAGCCAAAATCAAGAGTCAGATGCTCAAGCCAGTGAACCACCCAGGAGTCCCAACAGTCAGCTTCTTTGTTAGTGTCTGCCCAGTTTGTCTCTGTTTATCCTTTTGTTTTCAGTCTTTTTAGGTTACTTTATTTTCGATATGTCTCCATCTGTGAGAGTTTTCTTTTCATAATTTGTTTCATTTACAATTATGATTTTAATGTTTCATCTTTATTATTGCTTTCATAATATTGGTGTTATCCTGTCTTTTGCTGCATAGTCTGGATTTTTCTTTGTTTTATTGTTATTTTTCTGGCTCTTAGGATTACTTGAAGAATTATAATTTTAATTTTAGGGGCATCTGGGTGGCTCAGTCAGTTAAGCATCCAACTTTGGCTTGGGTTGTGATCTCATGGTTTGGGAATTTGAGCCCCGCATCGGGCTGTGTGCTGACAGCTCAGAGCCTGGAGCCTGCTTCAGATTCTGTGTCCCTCTCTCTCTCTCAAAAATAAATAAACGTTAAAAAAATATTTACTTATTTTGAGAGACTGAGAGCAAGTGTGTGTGTGTGTGTGTGTGTGTGTGTGTGTGTGTGCGCGCGCAGGGGCACAGAGAGGGGCAGAGAGAGACAGGGAGAGAGGCAGAGAGAATCCCACGCAGGCTCTGTGCTGTCAGGGCAGAGCCTGACTCGGAGCTCAATTCCATGAACCAGGAGATCATGACCAGAGCCAAAATCAAGAATTGGATGCTCAACCTTGTGAGCCACTCAGGTACCCCAAGTTACCTCTTGTTTGGTTGATGGTTTTCTTTGCTTTGCAAAAGCTTTTTGTGTTGGCTTAGTCCCAATAGTTTATTTCTGCTTTTGTTTCCCTTGCCTCAGGAGACGTATCCATAAATATGTTGTTAAGGTTGATGTCCAACCTTTTCTTTTAGGATTTGTGTGATTTCAGGTCTCATATTTAGGTCTTTGATCCATTTTGAGTTTATTTTTGTGTATGGTGTTAAGAAAATTGTCCAGTTTCATTCTTTTGCATGTAGTTGTCCAGTTTTTCCAGCAGCATTTATTGAAAAGACTGTCTTTTCCCCGTTGTATATTCCTGCCTCTTTTGTTATAGATTAATTAACCATGTAGGTGAAGGTTTATTTCTGGCCTCTCTGTTCTGTTCCGTTGACCTGTGTGTCTGTTTTTGTGCCAGTGCCATAGTGTTTTGATTATTTTAGCTTGTAGTATATTTTGAAATCTGGGATTGTGATACCTCCAGCTTTGTTCTTCTTTCTCAAGATTGCTTTAGTTATTCAAGGTCTTTTGTGGTTTCCTACAGATTTTAGGATTATTTGTTCTAGTTACGGGAAAAATTCTATTGGTATTTTGATGGGGATTGCAATGCATCTGTAGACGGCTTTAGTATGGACATTTAGTAATATTTTTCCAGTCCATGAGCATGGTATATCTTTCCATTTGTTTGTGTCATCTTTAATTAATTTCATGAATGTCTTATAGTTTTTGGAATATAGGTCTTTCATATCCTTGGCAAAATTTATTCCTAGTATTTTATTATTTTTGGTGCAATTGTAAACAGGATTGTTACTTTCATTTCTTTTTCTGTTACTTTGTTATCAGTGTATAGAAACACAACAGTTTTAATATTAATTTTGTATCCTGCAACTTTACTGAATTCATCATCAGTTTTAATAGTTTTTGGTAGAATTTTTAGGGTTTAGGGTTTATGATTATTGTATCATATCATCTTCAAAGAGTAAGTTTTACTTCTTCCTTAGCAATTTGGATGCCTTTTATTTTTTTTTCTTGCCTGATTGCTGCCGCTAAGACTTCCAGTACTTTGTTGAGGGGAGAGTGAACATCCTTGCCTTGTTCCTGATCATAGAGAAAGAACTTTCAGTTTTATACCATTGAATATGATGTTAGCTGTAGATTTTTCATATGTGACCTTTATTACATTGAGGTATGTTCCCTGTAAACTCACTTTGTTGAGTGTTTTTATCATGAATGGATGTTGTATTTTGTCACTTGCTTTTTTGCATCTATTGACATGATCATATGGGTTTTTTTTTTTTTTATCCTTCCTCTTGTTAGTGTGATGTATCACATTGATTGGTTTGTGAATAGTGAGCCACCTTTGAATCTCTGGAATAAATCCCACTTGATCATGGTGAATGATTTTTTTTTAATGTATTGTTGGTTTGGATTTGCTAGTATTTTGTTGAGGATTTTTGCCTCTATGTTTAGCAGAGACACTGGCTTGTATTTTTTTTTTTTTTTTGTAGTGTTTTTGTCTGGTTTTGGTATCAAGGTAAATCTGGTCTCAGATGGAATTTGGAAGCTTCTCTTCATCTTCTGTTTTTTTGGAATAGTTTGAGAAGAATAGGTATTAACCATTAAAGCCATCAGGTCCTGGACTTTTTTGTTGGTAGTTTTTCACTACCTATTCAATTTTATTACTAGAAATCAGTCTGTTAACGTTTTCTATTTCTTCCTGATTCAGTTTTGGAAGAATGTATGTTTCTAGGATAGCCATTCTTGATCAGCATCAGGACTAAGGCCATGTGGCAGCCACGGTTTCTGACCTCTGATTTAGCCGCCACAGAGGGCATGCATGTTGTATCATTTCTGCCTGTGGGCTTTAGTGTCCTTACTTTTTCTCCCTGACCAGGAGATTAAAGCTCAATTTTTTTTTTTTTAATTTTTAAAAAGTTACTATTTAAAAAAAAAATTTTTTTTTTAACGTTTATTTATTTTTGAGACAGAGAGAGACAGAGCATGAACAGGGGAGGGGCAGAGAGAGAGAGGGAGACACAGAATCAGAAGCAGGCTCCAGGCTCTGAGCCGTCAGCCCAGAGCCCGACGCGGGGCTCGAACTCACGGACCGCGAGATCGTGACCTGAGCTGAAGTCGGACGCTTAACCGACTGAGCCACCCAGGCGCCCCGAAAAAAAAAAGTTACTATTTTTTATTTGAGAGGGAGTGAGAGAGTGCATGAGTGGGGGAGAGGGGCAGAGGGAATGAGAGAGAGACCGTAAGCAGGCCAACACGGGACTTGATCCCATGACCTTGTGATCACAACCCCAGCTGAAATCAAGAGTCTGACACTCAACCGACTGAGCCACACAGGCGCCCCAAAGCTCTGTCTTTTTAGAGAACCGTGAGAGCCTGTTCCTCTCTCTTTTTATCAGCTGTACCTTACTCACTGTTAGTGGTGAAGGGCTGTAAGGACCTTCTCCTTTTTTGGTTAGGAATTTCTTTGTGTTCGCACTGGATATAGGGACGATAAGAGGTAAGATTACAGTGTGCCTGCATTTTGCTCATCCCTGTGGGTTGCTGTCTGTCTTGAATATGCATCATTTACGGGAGGAGCACTTGCTCCTAGTCCCAACTTTGTAACTAGAAAAATAGTCTAACCCATTCTGTGAGTTTTGTTCTAATATGTTATAGTTGTATTTTTATTTTCATTATGGGTAGCTTTTATTTCTAAATTAGTAATACTTATGTTTGGGAGAGCCTGGGTGGCTCAGTCAGTTGGGTGTCCAACTCTTTTTTTTTTTTTTTTTTTTTTTTAAAGAGTAGTTATATTTTTCAACGTTTATTTATTTTTGGGACAGAGAGAGACAGAGCATGAACGGGGGAAGGGGCAGAGAGAGAGGGAGAGGGAGACACAGAATCGGAAACAGGCTCCAGGCTCTGAGCCATCAGCCCAGAGCCTGACGCGGGGCTCAAACTCACGGACCGTGAGATCGTGACCTGGCTGAAGTCGGACGCTTAACCGACTGCGCCACCCAGGCGCCCCTAGTGTCCAACTCTTGATTTTGGCTCAGGTTGTGATCCCAGGGTTGTGGAATCAAGCCCCAGGTAGGGCTTCATGCTTGGCATGGAGCCTGTTTGAGATCCTCTCTCTCTCTGTCTCTCTGTCTCTGTCTCTCTCTCCCTGCTTTTGCTTCTCTCGCCGGCTCATGTGTGCGCTCTCTCTCTCTCTCTCTCTCAAAATGAAAAATGTTGGGGTGCCTGGGTGGCTCAGTTGGTTGAGCATCTGACTTTGGCTCAGGTCATGATCTCATGGCTCTATGCTGACAGTTCAGGGCCTGAAGCCTGTTTTGGATTCTGTGTCTCCTTCTCTCTCTGCCCCTCCCCCGCTCACACTCTGTGTGTGTGTGTGTGTGTGTGTGTGTGTGTGTGTGTGTGTGTGTCTCTTTCTCAAAAATAAACAAATATTAAAAAAATTTTTAAATAAATACAAATTAAAAATGTCAAAAAATTAATAAATTAGTCATGCTTATATTTGTTTTTATAATTGTTAGCTTTACTTCCGTTCTTAATTGAATTGCTTTTCATTAGTCTTTCCATTTTACACCATGCATTTTGGTTCCTTGATTTCCTTTTGTTCATTACTTTTCATGCCTTCTTATCCACTGTTTGTGCATGAACTTTCTGGAATTCCTGACACTTTTGTTCTCTAACGTTAAATACTAAGTTTAAAAATCTGAAAGCATTCGTTAATCATAACTTTTTCTTTCACCTTTGGTATTTTATTGGAGCTCTACCAGGAACCTCAGTTGATTGACATCTCCACTCTTTTTTTTTTAAAGTTTATTTATTTATTAGAGCATGCACATGCAAGCGAGAGCACAAGTTGGGGAGGGGCAGAGAGAGAGGGAGACAGAGGATCCAAGGTGGGCTCTGTGCTGACAGCAGAAAGCCTGATGTGGAGCTTGAACTCACGAATCGTGAGATCATGACCTGAGCCAAAATCAGATGCTCAGCCAACTGAACACCCACGTGCCCTGACATCTCCATTCTTATCCATCACTCTGTACTTGGTTTCTTTCCCCGCGCCCCCCCCCCCCCCCCCCCCCCCCCCCCCCACTTTCTTTTTTTTTTTCCCCCCCCCCCCCCCCCCCCCCAATCTACTTAGGATTTATGGCCAGTCGTTTCACTCAGCATCCATCACCCTGCACTTGGTTACTTGGTTTCTTTTTCTTTCCCCCCAGTCTATTTAGGATATATGGCCAATAATTTCACTTACTTTTGCTAATACCCTAGACCAGTGGTTTTCAAACTGTGGCCCCGGGATTTCTGAGGGTTGATGGTTAGAACCCTGGAGCAGACTAGGTTACCTGTGAAGAGCTTGTGGATTGAGAATAGATTTCTGGCTCAGCCCTGAGATCCTAGAGAATAATGGTGTTTTTTGTTTTTGTTTGTTTGTTTGTTTTAGACGAGTAATATTTAAAGGCTGGCAGGAAAGGCAAGCTAGTGATGGAGACTGGGTGAACAATCAGAGAAGGAGGACCTTTGCTGAGATAGAAGGTACTGCTCAGAGGTCAGGTGAAATTATGAGAGTGAAATTTGGCCTCTAGGTCATGGCTGACCGCTGCCAGGGCACCTGACGTTGGGCGGTGGACATGAAGTCCGATCCGTGGTTGGAGGAGGAGTGAGCGGTGCCCAGTGCGAATGTGCCGGTGTCGGCCATACAGGGAGGAGAACAGGGGAGGTGTTAGAGCCCTTAGAGCCCTCGAGCCTCTGCCCGTTCTGCCCGCGGCCCCTTCGGTGGCCGAGAAGCAGGCTCCCCCACCCCCCTGTGCTTGAAGGCCGCTTCACCTCGCCTGCCTCCCACTTCCTTGTGTTCTCTACGCCACTTCCCGCCTCATTCCCCGTGTGCCTGCTGTCTCCACTCCCCACGTGTAACTCCTCCTAGAAGAATGTGCTTCTGTTTCACTGAGAACATAGAAGCCCGCGGAAGGGACTCTGTCGTTATGCTGCTGCCCCACATCTGCACACCTGCCCGCCGTGGGACTCACGTGTTCCCTGCTCTCCTGCTCTCGCTCCTCCTCCTCGTGACCAGGGGCTTTCTTTCTGGCTCCCCAACCTGGGCGTGTTGGCTTAGCAGTTCGCCTTTTTCTCCCTTGCTTCGATAATTTTTCTCTCTGCTGGAATATGATTACAACTGTGTGTAGCTTTTCTCCTCTTAAAAAAACCCCTCTTCGCAGGCCTCATCCCATTTCTTTTTCTTCCCTTTCCCATAAGTTCCAGGAAAGAACTGGCTACATTTTGTTTCCAATTCTTCCTCTCTCTTAATCTGCTTCAGTCAGAGTTTTACGTTCAGCACTCCAGAAAAACCTCTCTTGTCAAGGTCACTGACGACCTCCGTGTTGCTAAATCCAGGTGTCAGTTCTCAGTGCTCATCTTACTTGGTCTGTCAGCAGCATTTGACACGGCTGATGATCCCCTTTTCCTACACGAACTTTCTTCATGTGGCTTTCAGGACGTCACAGCCTCTTGTATGCCTCCTACCTGCTGACTCCTTCTGTCAGGTTGGCTTCTAAGTATTGGAGGCTTCTGGGGCTTGGTTCTTGGAATTCTCTGGCTGCACTCACTCCCTAGGATGGAAATCCCATCTGGTCTCAGGGCTTTAAATGTCTATCTGCTTGTGTCCCCCCGGCACCCCCCACCCCCCACCTTAAAAAATCCTAGCCGGGCTCCTTTCCCTGGATTGTGCCTCTCCACCTGAGTGGATAATAAGTATTTCACCTGCATCAGTGTAAACTGTACTTTTTAACTTCCAACCCAAAATGACTTCATCATAATCTTTCCCGACGCAGGAAATGGCCACTGTCTCTTTCCGTTTTCTTAGGCCACGCCCTCTCAAGGTGGTTTTCAAAACCTACCCCGAACTTGATCATTTTTGATAAGTCCACACACAGCTCCAAGTCACCTCTGCTCTGGATGATTGGTGGACGCTCCTGACTGCTCTGGCTGCTTCAGTTATTTTCCCCACTGTACCTAGAGTGAGCCTTTTCCCTCTGTCATGGATTCGGTCTCCCTCTGCTCCGAGTCCCACCACGGATTCCCATCTCACTCAGGGTAAAAACCAGCACTTTACTGTTTGTGAGGACTGGCACTTGTTACAAACTTCTGCACAACAGGTGCGCTTTTTGGAACAAGAACACAGCAGTGAATAAAACCAAGTTCCACCTTCGTTGAGCTTACATTCCAGTAAGTAAACAGCTAACCAGTCAGTAAGCGGTCAGTGGAACCGACGATGACCTTGTGCTGGGTTAGGGGCATGGGGAGCGCCGGCAGGGGTGAGGGGGCACACCTCACACGTGACACCTGAGGAAAGACTGTGGGAGAAGACGAAGCAAGACACGCAGCTGTGTGGAGGGAGGGTATTCAAGGCCGAGGGTCTGAGCCAGGAAGAGCTCTGTGTGTTCAAAACGCTGGAGGGAAGAAGTAAGAGATGAGATCTCATCTTCCTGCTCTCGGTTCCCAAAAGTGTACCTGGTGTACCGTAAGCTCACAACAAGTAGTTGTCAAATGAATTTCAGTTAGTGTCTGTCATAAATATTAATGCCCTGTCCGTTTGATCCCTCTGGCTCTAACCTCGTAAATCAGTTTCTGCCCAGTCCCCCTTCTTTCCTTCCAGTGCTACCCAGACTCATTCCATTGTAAACAGTCTTCCCTGACCCTTAACGTCTTCTTGACGAAGATGTTCTATTCCTTTACCAATAACCGGTTTCCTTTTTGACCCATTTCCTACACTCCGAAGGATTTTGGGAGGATGTGGTGATGGTGTTGACATTCTCGTAACCATCTGGAGTTCTCGGTGGGTTCTCAGCAGCAGGCCAGTTTGATGCTTTTTACTCTTGGCTCCTTTTTGGTCACTGTCAGTATGTCTCCTGTCATTCTCCCACTTGTCCCGGTTGTGACATGAGGCTCATGGTCTTCCTCCATTCTCAGTTTGTCATTTCCTAGATGACGTGGTACAGTGGATGTTCACACCTAGATCTGAGGTCATTTTCCATCCTGTGGCCAACATCCACTGTTCAGAAATCCGTGCGGAGGGGTGCTCCCTAGACTATCAGCACCTGGAATTGTTTCGTTTGAGAGTCTTCAAACTATTGGTACCTTGATCCTAGGATCTTAGCTCTAGTAGGACTTTATTTCTAGCATACTTGGTCTGTGACTATAATGAGATCTCCTGTTTCATGACCCATCTTCTTTTATCTATCATCCCCATAAAATTAAATGGAATTTAATTTGAATTTAATATTAAAAAAGTTTCTTATTCAACTGCTGTTTATTTTGATATGTGGCATATTTATTGAATGATTATTCCCCCCACACACATTGATTTGTGATGCCTCTTGTATGTAGAACAAAATTATATATATTTTTATATAATAGAATCTGTTTCGTTGATCTGTCAAGTTGTAGCACCAGCACACTCTTTAAATGTTATTGAAGCTTTGTAGTATGTTTTGATATTTGGAAGGGACAGTAGTGTCTCATTGACCTTAGTGTTCAGGGTTGTTGGTGACGATCTGACACTTTACACTTCCATATGATTTTGAAAACAATTTGGTTAAGTTATAAAAAGAAAAATCTTCATTGGGCTTTTTCTTCTCCACAATGATATTAAAAACTGGGCTATTTGACTTCATATAAATTAGTATTTTATCAAAACTTCATATTAGCAAAATATCTAAAAGTTTTACTTTTTTAATAGATTGAATCTTTTTGCCTATAAATACCAAAGATGTATCTTTTATAATCTTAACAAAGATGTGCGACAAACGTAAATGATCTGTTAATTTTTTTTCAGATATGTTTCCTTCTTTTTGCCGTTCTCTACGTTGTTTCCTACTTCATCATTACGAGATACAAGAGAAAATCAGGTAAGTGGAAACATTGTAATTAAAACTTAGATTATCATGCCAACTGATGTATGGTATTTGGCCTGTGCAGTGCCCGCCCGCATGGTGGTGTCTGTATTTAGTACGGCCGCGATCGTGCCACCCAGTTGCCTGGTCCCGAGGGCACTGACAGTAGGGCTAGGGAATCTGCCCACTTGTGGGGTGGTCACCCTCTTAGACCCGAGCCCTTGTTTACCACTGTTCTTACATCTGACTAAGATTAGTGTGTGGCTCTTCAGCATCTGGGAAATTCTAGAGTTTGTGAGGATATATGGGTTCTTGTGACTGGCTCTGACTTTGAACACGCATATCCCCATCCCATCCTTTCTCTGACTGCTGGACTATCTTTACCTTCTCTAGTTAATTTCACAGGTTCTGTGCCGGGGTTTTGTAAGGACCAAAGCAGTTGCCTAGCTGCCTTCTAGTAAATCTCAGCTGCTTCCTGTAGATCACAGGATTTTCCACCTGTGATGCTGGGCTGATTGTAGTGCCATATACATACTTAAGGATTCAGTATATTTAATACTCTTTCTGTCATAATATTAAACTAATTAGAGTTTTGAAAGCAGTTGGGAAATAGTGCTTGCTCTAGTGTTTTAGTTTGACTCTATGGTTACACTAAAATACTTCTTGGAGTCTTAATTTTTCAAAAATTTGAAGACCTGCAGATTCAACACAGTATCTTAACTATTAAAAAATTTTTTTAACGTTTATTTAGTTTTGAGAGACAGCATGAGCAGAGAGAACAGCATGAGCAGGGGAGGGGCAGAGAGACAGAGGGAGACACAGAAGCTGAAAAAGGCTCCAGGCTCTGAGCTGTCAGCACAGAGCCCGACATGGGGCTCGAACCCATGAACCGTGAGATCATGACCTGAGCTGAAGTCGGATGCTTAACTGACTGAGCCACCCAGACACCCCAATATCTTAACTGTTTTTCAGATATTTTGGCATCAGGTTTTAATGATTGTGGACACAGAAGGAGGGGGAGAGAGAGTAAATGAATATAAGTGCACTGTTTAGGGGAAATTAGGGGATGATGAACAGAAAAGTTGGAGATTTATTAGATGATTTTTAGAGTAATGGCAGGGAGGGGTGATGGGTACCCTGGCCACAGTCGATTGTGGGGAGAAGAAACGAAATGGTTATGAAGCTATTAAAACATTCTTCAGTAGTTGATGGTTGATTGAGTGTGGACACAACAGTATAAAAATTAATTGTGACTGTGTTATTTTATGGCCCTTTTGGTTGTGAAGTTATCTTGGGCAGCGTGTAATTAAGAATGGAGATTAGACTAAGAGAATGGCTCAAATGTGCCATTGACACTGGAGCAGCTGGACGCTCGTGATTCCAGAGACTTACGTAGAGAGCCTTTGAGGACAACCCCAGTTAGGTATCAAGGAGAAGGAAGGGGAGGGGCGTCATGCAATATTCTTGTAATTGGATCATACCGTCTTTAGCTGGTAAGTTTACGTGGGATGACAAAGCGCGTTGACGGCCATGAGAGAGAGGGAGAGGGAGGGGGAGGCGGGTGAGCTCTGGGGCAGGGGGCATCTGCTACTTGGAAAAGATACAGAACTTGATACTTTTCTGTCTGTAACTTGAACAATAGCTATGAAGCATTGAGGCAGTGGTATCTAAGTGGTTTAGAATGGTCCAAGAGAATCTTCATTATTACCACTAATGATGACAAACTCAAAATATGGAAAAGTACATGTTCTCAAATTCTGAATTCTAATTTTATAATAAAAATTTTTGTTGGATATTATCAACTAAAACATTTCATTCATTAGCAACTATAATTTCACTTACGTTATATGACAATGAACTTGATAGTGGTCCTAATGTTCTACTAAGTTTTATTTTCTTGAGCACTAAATATTTGGAAAATTTTAATTTATATAGAGTATTTTTGTTAATCAGGATTCTGGTTAATCAAAACACTCTTCTCTAGCTGAATTCTATCCTATGTGATTTAATGAGCTTTGAATTTGGATCCGTGCTGAAATGAACAGTTGCTTTTTAAAAATCATTTCTGTTCAATAATCACTTTAAGTTTCTATTTTTGTTTATAGTTTCTGATAAATGAAACATGTTATTGAAGATAAAAACTTAACACCTTACACATTTTTACAGATGAACAAGAAGATGAAGACGCCATAGTCAACAGGATTTCGTATGTATTTTAAAATTCATTCGTTCTGTTTCTGATTCTGAAGTCATAAAGTTTTCAAATTTAATTCCCACTTTGGGGCATAAATGTGGAAAAAAATTCACCTCATGTATTACAGTGCTTTTTCTCCATATTAACCCTGCCCTTGGAAGCACACATAAACAAATATACAATTGATTCTTGAACACTGGGGGGTTAGGGGTGCTGGCCCTGTGCAGTTGGAAATCGGTGAATAATTTTTGACTCCCCCAAAACTCAACTACTAACAGCCTGCTGTCTTACTCATAAGATAAACAGATGATTAACGTGTGTTTTGTGTGTTATGTGTGTTATATACTGTATTCTAACAAGCTAGAGAAAAGAAAATGTTACTAAGAAAATCATAAGGAAAAGACATTTACAGTACTGTCCTATATTTATTAAAAAAAATCGCTTATAAGTGGACCCATGTGTTTCTAATCCATGTTGTTCAAGAATCAACTGTACGTGGATAATTGAGGATTGTCTCCAGTTAAAATTTGCTGGCTTGAGGAACCGACAGTTTTACCTTCAGAGGTTTTAACCTGGAAATGGGCTTATGGCTGGGAAAATTGCTGGGCCACAAGAAAGAAGACTCGGGCTGTTTGGTCTGCGGAGAAGACTGTGACAGTCTTGGAGTGGGGAGCAGGTGCCTGTTCTGGTTAATTGAACACTTACTGGCTGTGAGCAGGGAGATGGGCTCGGGTGGTTCTTTAGACTCCGTACAGCTCTCTTCCTGCGTCTGTTTGCTGCTGCTGCTATTGACGAACCCTTTCATGTTTTTGAGGCATCAAACTGGATGGAGGGCAGTGAGTTTCTTTCTGTCACATTTTGCTTGATTAAAATTTGAAATCTCACAGCTGCGGCTACATAGGAGAGTATCTTATTCTAATTCTTTTTTATTGATACTTGAAAAGTTTTTGGCATAGTTTTGAATTTATAGAAAAGTTAGAAATATGAAAAAGAGCCTCCCCCCACACCCCAAACCGTTTGAGAAGTTGCTGGCTTGGTTCTTCATTTCCTTGGGATACTTTTGTATATAATTCCTATAAACAGTGCATTCTCCTGTGTACCTACCATACAACCATCAAAACAATGAAATTGATACAGTATCACTCATGCCCCATTCAGATTTCCCAGTTGTCCAGTAATGTTCTGTGTTGCAAAAGGACCGTGTTTGGAATCCACACTGCGCGTAGTTGTCCTGTCCCCACCTCTTCAGTATTTCCTTGACTTCCCTGACCTTGATACTTTTGAAGATCACAGGCCAGTTGTTTGGATTTGTTTTTTCATGATTAATATCAGGTTATTCATCTGTTGCTGGGGCGGGGGGAGGTGAGTAGGAGGGAGGAGGAGGAGAGAGAGAGACCACATGTACTCGTACTCACATACACAGGTACTCTCAGGTATGCTGGAATAGTACTCGGCCATAAAAAGGAGTAAAGTACGGACGCATAGTGCAGCATGTAGGACCTCGAAAACATCATGCTAAGTGAAGAAAGGCGGACACAAAAGGCCACAGAATGTATGATTCCATGTATGAGAAGTAGCCAGAATAGGTAAATCCATCAGTATCATATGTATGGTTACCGGGGATGGAGGGGAGGGCAGAATGGAGAGAAACTGCTTAATGAATACAGAGTGTTTTTAGGGGTGATGAAAATGTGGGACTAGAAAGAGGTGGTGGTTGCACAACACTGTGAATACATTGAATCCTACTAAATTATAAGTTTCAAATGGTTAATTTTATGTTCTGTGAATTTCGCTTCAGTAAAAAATACTTCCAACTAGTAAGTGACTTGAATAGGGCTGATTCGATTCATAACTGAACAGTGAATATAAATGGACCCTGCGTTACTAGACGTGGTAATTTAAATGATTTTAAATGCCCCAGGGAAAACATCTGTAACTTTATACTGGGGATTCTTGCTCTGTGGGTTTAAAACTTAGGCCCATAACTTGATTTATATTTACAGGATTGGGGGTCTTAGTTTTATTCCTAACATCATGACATTTGTGAAAATTCTTAAGTGATTCATTATTTTTCTCTGTCTAAATTACGGCTCCCGTAAAAACAGCGTAGTTCACTTACCTCAGGAAGCTACAGCGAATCACAGACCGAGTAAAGGCAAGGATTCTGTCCCAGGCGAAGGAGCTGTGACATGTGTACCACTCTCCTCTCCGTGTCGTCTGCGCTCCATTTTTGATGGCAGATCTGCGCGCGTGCATTTGTGGCTCAGTAATTCCTCATCAGACCAGAACACACACTTCGGCTTTCCCCTTGGCTGCGCTTCATCTCCTTGTGCGGAGGCTCAGGAGCCCTGCGCGCTTCACCCCGCTCCTCCCAGCTCTGCTGTGGCCGCTGTGTGTCTGGGGCTTTGGGTTCTCCCCGCGGGCAGTGCCCGTGTCGTGTGACCGGAGCAGACCTGCCCTTCCTGCAGGCCGACGGGTGTGCACTGACAGTAAAGACTGGACAGAGCCAGGGCCAGTCCGGTCCCTGACCCCTCCTCCCAGCGACCTCTTGGGCTTCCGCTGTCTTTTGTTTTCTTGCTTCCAGACGGAATGAGTGAGCGTGGAGGAGGCAGGCAGATCCGGGTTCAGATTCTGAACTCAGGATCGACTTGAGTCCAGAAGAGATTGAGAAACAAGGATTTGTTTTCTCTGTGTGAAGGAGAGTTGCCGCTTCACTCTCGTGCCGTGGTGTGGACTAAAACACCTGCGACACAGTCGCGAGTCGGTGCTCGGTGCGCAGTCCGTGGGAGCTCAGCCTCCCTCCTCTCCACCATCTTGCTTTGCCTCGCGGCCTCCACCAAAGAGGAGGTGGAAGGCAAGGCCTGCCTGCGAGGAGCCAACAGAAGTCCTCAGGTCCTAAAAGAAGAACCCGAAAAGAGCTCAGACGAGTTCTGAAGTGTGACCGGCAGCCCCGGGGGCTGCTGCAGCAGGGTCCCCACGGCGGCCTCAGCTCTCCCGTGAGCACGGAAAGCCTGTTCCCTGGGCTTTCTCACCTCCCTTTACACCCACCTTTGCTTTCTCCTTTACCCTGTGTTCTGTTCTCTATTTGTATCTACTCACGCCCCCAAAGTAACTATGCAACCAAAAGTTCCATTTTCTGAGAGCTGCTGTCAGCTAGTTATTTGATTTGATTTAGAATAAAGTAATTGATATAAAAATAGAATGCCTAACGGCTGAAACTTTTGTGAGCCTCTGCAGGTGAGCGAAGGGCCTCCATGCAGGAGGTGGGCCTAGCACGAGGCGCCAGAGCCCGGGGTGGGGGGTGACCTGGCGTGGGCTCTCAGGGTCTGAGAGGAGGGAGGGCGTTTTCCCTGTGGAGGGAAATCCTGACAGGGGTGTCGTCTCAAGGGGTGATGAGGAGCACCCACGTGTGTTCAGGGGTGTTCTGTCACGGGGTCAGCGCCCCAGCAGTGTGGCAGAACCCAAGTAGGCTGAGGAGGGTGTCCCCGGAGGGATGGCCTGGCATGGGTGTCAGAGGTCAGTGGGAGGGAGGCAGGACAGTCCAGAATGGGGACTCACCAGAGCAGGAGGGCGCCTCTGCATGGGGTGAGGGTGCCAGATTGCATCCACGGCATTCGTCCATCAAGGGTAACGGAAACCATTTGCGGTTAGGGGAGAGGGAGCGAAAATGAACAGAGTTGTTGCGTGGCAGTTGAGAGTATCAGTGTGGATTCTTGGTTTTCGGCATAGAGTTATTGAGCCAGATCTAGACGTAAAGGTGGCTTCACGTAAGTGTGTAAATGCACAGATATGTGTGGTGCCTCAGCCTGTTCACTGAGAGCGCAGCACCGCAGTAGCAGTGAGTATATTTAGCACCCATATCCTCACTGCTAAGTGTGATTTTCCGCTGACAGGAGCCAGGGCTCCCTGGGGGAGAAGCTGACTGCAGGGCTTGGGGGGGCGGGGGAGAAGTTCAAGGCTCGTTTTGTGCATGTGGTGCTGCCAGAATACAAGGAAGGGCCCCAAGATCCGTGCTGGAAAGACAGGTCAAAAGCACCTGGAAGCCTTCGAGGGCTTTCACATCGGGACACTCTGCGCGTCAAGGTAATGATTGTAATGGATCCCACACAGGGTAAAATAGAACAATCTTGGGTTCATACTGTTCAGAATCAGTAAATGAATAAATTGTTTGACAAGGAACAGGATATTTTTCCTAGTTTCTAACTTAGCTTCCCACAAAATACGAATTAAAAGGGAAAAGAATAACGTTAGGGCGGACAGCCCTGGCAGGCGGCATCCTGACCGGTGATCGGGCAGAACGTGACCACAGTGGGGCAGGCAGGAGTTCTGGGCCACCTGGTAGCCTGCAGAGAGAAGTGTGGAGCGTGGCTTCTGTGATGCTCCTGGCTCCTGGAGTTGGAGATGAGAGGGGTCCGAAGCCGAGCTGCTAATCCCCCCCGGCTCCAGCTTCAGCCTTCTCTGTCATAGTTGGGACCAGCTCCACCTTCCCGTTCTCAGACTAAACACCCAGAGTCAGCCTGGAGCCCTCCCTCTCAGCCCTCCCTCACCCCCCAGGAAGTCCCGTGTGTTCTGTCCTCAGAATCTGCTCCCTGCAGAAGGCGACATTTCTGAAGCTGTACTCTAACCTGAGGGACGCTTCTGTAGGTCTGTAAGCTGTGACCACTGCTGCCCTTTTTTGACTCGATAGGGACCCCTTGCCAGCGGTTACCTGCACTGCCTCAGCCTTTTCTGAGTAGCTCTGGTCCCGCTGCTCATGGATCGCAGCGTTTTGTCTGTATGTCCAGAGCCCAGTCACAGGACCTGCAATGCAGTAGATTGAGGACGTGTTTTGTGGAGAGTTGGCATCATTGTTATGGTGACCATACATTCAGCATTTTCCGGATCACTCGTGATTTCAAATACTGTACCTATTTGCATTCATAAGCTTACTTTTTTGTCGGATTACAGGTCCTGGTTTCTGATTTGGAAACTGTGGTTGGTCTTCTTGCTGGGTACGTGGTGGGTGTCATGTAGCTGAGAGAAGTGAGGAGGGTGGTGCTGAGGGTGCTTCATAGGGCACGTGACACAGAGGGGACCCTGGGGGCAGAGCTGACTGCGCCCAGGGACACGGAGCCATGAAATACATGGTCTCTTGGGGTGCGAGAAGGCCAGGTACCTCCCACTGTAGGTGGGACTGTGTTGTGGAACACACTGGAATAGCCGTGCGGGACCTGGCATGCGGAGATTGTGGGTCGACCTGATTTGTAGCATTGGAAGGAAGAAATGCTGGCGGTCAGGGCGGCTTCCTCACTTGACTTGCGAGGACAGAACCAAAGACGCACGCTTCCGGTCACTGGCTGGCCGTTGCCAGAGCTGGCAGTGGACTGGGATGGAGACTCTTCCAGTCCTTTCCCCGGGAAACATGCCCACTCGGCCAAACAGCTTGTGAGACTTCTGTGTCTGATCTGTCTGTGCTGTGTTTTTGGTACGTGTCACATGGTCTGCATTTAAACACTTACCGGCCATTTACTGAACTGAGGTTTCCGGGTCGTTTTGCCTTTGAAGTAGGAAAGCACTTCTGCTTGTGGCCACAAGATGGCGTGGGCCTCAGTTCCTCGAGTAAGTGTGTATTAGGAACGTTCAGCATGACTTTTTCTTAAATCTTCGTACGTTTGTTTTCACATTTTCCTATATTGACTTTAAAGGGATGGATATTAAATTAAGGTTCCATCTCTAATGTTGGTGAGGTTATCTTTTCTTTTGCCTTGTTGGTCTTAAAAAATCTTTAGATAAAAAATGTTAAGCATTTCGGGCATGTGTAACTGAGAAAGTGAAAGCCCCTTAGAATCCTCCTATTCTATGGGATTGTCATATATTATGCTAGGTTTTTTGGGGGGTTTTTTTGTATCTCTGTTTTCCTGTGTGTATATATGTGTTTTTTGAGAGGGCTGGTGTAGGGGAAGCATGTTTTTTATTTATTTTTCATGCTTTTTCAGGTTTTTCTTTTTTTATTAATATAATTTTAGACATATTTCTGTATTAGGACATATTAGCAACATCTTATTTTTAAAAATGCCAAAATAGTGTTTTAAATATCTTTAATAGTAGAATACTGTTTAGTAGTTCCCTACTATTTACTAGTATCACTTATTTTGCCTTTACTCATTTTAAGAGGTAGCTGACCATTGGCTTTGTAAGTTTTTTTCTCTTGAAATAACCATTTTGGACTGATTTGTTTTTCATACTGTCTTCACAAGTAGTTTTTCGCCTGAGTCAGTGTTTGCATTGCTCTCATGATCTATTTGCCAAAGTTGTTAATTTAACGCCATTGTGAAATAAATATTTAAATTTAAAAAAGGAAAGAGTCTATGGCGTATTCTTTGTAAAATGTACGAAGTACTCTGTCTTCGGTGTGTGAATCTTTTAGGGCCTGCTCGTTCAAGTTCACGGGCTTCTCACGGGGTGAGGCGTTGTGGAGTGTGTCTGATTGAACATGTCCAGTCACACAGCATCGTTGGTCTCCTGGTCTCCCAACTACACTTAGTGAACACTTCTCCCAACTACACTTAGTGAAATTCTCATGTAACTTTTTTTTTTTTTTTTTTAATTTTTTTTTTAATTTTTTTTTATTTTTGGGACAGAGAGAGACAGAGCATGAACGGGGGAGGGGCAGAGAGAGAGGGAGACACAGAATCGGAAACAGGCTCCAGGCTCCGAGCCATCAGCCCAGAGCCTGACGCGGGGCTCGAACTCACGGACCGTGAGATCGTGACCTGGCTGAAGTCGGACGCTTAACCGACTGCGCCACCCAGGCGCCCCTTCATGTAACTTTTTGGATTAAGAGATGTAAGAGTTTTTATCCTTTTTGAACTTGTACCATATTCCTTGCCTTCTCCAGTCGCTGGTGACAGCCGTCTCTTCTCTTCCAGGTTGTGTTTGAGCACGTTCACGCTGGCGGTGTCAGCCGGGGCGGTTTTGCTTTTACCCTTCTCCATAATCAGCAACGAGATCCTGCTCTCCTTTCCTCACAACTACTACATTCAGTGGCTGAATGGCTCCCTGATTCATGGTCAGTATGTATTGCTCATTATAATCACAATGAACGTTTTCGTTTTTTACTGCCCTGTATTTTTAGATTTGCCTTGTCTTAATTTGCTGCCTAATTTGCATCTGCCTCCAATAAACCACGAGTCCCTCATAAAATCAGAAAACCAGATTTTACTTACTATTCCTATTCTTAGTTGTGAAAGGCTTTTCTGTTTTACTTAGTCAAGAAGCAGTTTATACTTAACAATGATTTTGATACGTATTCATTTACGTATTTATTCAAAACTGTTTTTAATTTAATTTCATTTTTTACTTTTAGTTATTTTAGAGAGAGAGAGTGAGTTGGGAAGGGGGGTGGGGAGAGAGAGAGAGGGAGAGGGAGAGAGAGGATGAATCCCAAGTAGGCTCTGTGCTCAGCACAGAGCCCGTTGTGGGGCTTGATCTCACAAACCTCAGATCATGACCTGAGCCAAAATCGAGTCAGATGCTTAACCGACTGAGTTGCCCAGGTGCCCCAATTTAAATATTTAGCAAGAGAATTTTGGTTTATTTGGATATGTGAAAAGAACTCAGCCTCCATTTGAGACCAAAATAGTAACCATAGTTTTCTACTTTAATTTCCTGTTAGTAACGTTTGTCATTTAAAAATGTATAACAGAAGGGGGAAGACTTTTTTGTCAGTATAGGCTTTAAAATTAATGGTTAAAAATGGTTAAAAAATGACTTACTGGGGCACCTGGGTGGCTCAGTCGGTTAAGCATCCGACTTCAGCTCAGGTCATGATCTCACGGTTTGTGAGTTCGAGCCCCGTGTTGGGCTCTGTGCTGACAGCTCGGAGCCTGGAGCCTGCTTCGGATTCTGCGTCTCCCTCTGCCTCTGCCCCTCCCCTGTTCGTGCTCTGTCTCTCTCTCTGTCTCTCAAAAATAAACTTTAAAAAAGGAAAAGGGACTGACTTACGATGGGCAACATAGTATATTGCTTGGAGGCCAAATATACCTGCTTTCCAGTCTTGACTCTTCCATCTTCTAGAAATTTTTAGTGAAGTAAGATATTTTAATTTTAATTTATAAAATATATTAAAAGATCTAATACATAGATCTTTTTTATGTTTCATTGCCCTTCCCCCTTTTTTTCATATTGTGATTTCTTTATGTGTGAAACCCATCAACTTTTTAAATGTTTTATTTATTTATTTATTTTTTGAGGAAGGGGAGTGTTCACACATGAGTTGGGGAGGGGCAGAGACAGAGGGAGAGAGAATCCCAAACTGGTTCTGTGCTGTTAGTGCAGAGCCTGATGCGGGGCTCAATCGCACGAACTGCGAGGTCATGACCTGAGCCGAAATCAAGGGCCAGATGCTCAACTGACTGAGCCACCCCAAAACACATCAGCCTTTTTTTAGATTTTTGTAAATGTGTTCTAGTTATTTTACTTTTTAACTTCATTTGCTTTTTAGATTGATGGAATTATTAACATTTTTATATTGTCCAGTCTTTTGTCTTCCCTTTGGTCTAATTGTTTTGTGTTTAGAAGATCCTTTCCCTCCCTGAGATGTGACAAATACTGTCTCCCCCCACTCCTATTTTCTAAAAATGATTTTGTTTATGCTTAACTGTTTAATTCATTTGGAGTTTATACAGACAACTCCCTTTTCTCTTACCCCTTTGTGTTGAAAGAAATGACTGCCTTTGCTGTAGAATATTTGGAAAACAAGATGTATGGTGAAGAGAATTGTTACTCCCAATCCTATAAGCATATAACTATTGTGCATTCATTCTGTGGCCTGTGGCCTTGAATGTGGTGTGTTCCTGTGAGCACAACCAAGTGGAAAACCCTCACGGACTCAGGGTTGGTTTGTATCTCCCCCTGTCCACACATAAGGGGGAGGTTTCCATGCCATTAACTACTTTTCTGTGCGATTTACAATATTGCTTGGAGCTGTGTTAATCATGGAGTGTTTCCAATTTTTTAATTAAACTGTAGTGTACATCTTTACAAATATTTGTCCGTAGGATAAATTTCTGCGATTCACTTGCCAGGTAAGCATACTTGCAGAGGACTTGAGAGGATGTTTCCCGTCCGCAAAGCTGAAGTCTCCTGCTGGTTTCACGTTCATCGGTGGGGTGGGGGAGGGGGTCCTCTTCTCAGACTACATCTTCACCACCTGTGGGCATCACTGAAAACCTGCCAATTCAATAGCGAAACATTTCCCCTCTTAAATGTACATTTCTTTAATTACTAGTGAGGGTGGACACTTACAAAACAGAGGTCATTCATACTTATTTTTTAGTAAATTGACTACCTGTGATTCCTTTGCTCATGTTTGCAGTGTTTTCTCCCCTCTTTTTGTTTAAGTTTTTATTTAAATTTCAGTGATGTAACATACAGTGTGGTATTAATTTCAGGTGCAATACAGTGATTCAGCACTTCCCTACATCGCCTGGTGCTCATGTCAACGTGTGCCGCCCTTAGTCCCCATCACCCATTGCACCCACTGTCCTATCCACCTCCCCTCTGGTGACCGTCGGTCTGTTCTCTGTAGTAAAGAGTCTGTTTCCTGGTTTGTCTCTGTCTCTTGTTGCTATGCTTATTTGTTTTGTTTCTTAAATTCCACATGTGAGTGAAATCATACGGTGTTTGTCTTTCTCTGACTGACTTTTCCACTTTGTGTTACATCCTCTAGATCCATCCATGTTGTTGCAAATGGGAAGATTTCATTCCTTTTTATGCTTGCAGTGTTTTTTTAATGTTTATTAAAATTTTTTAAATGTTTATTCGTTTTTGAGAGAGAGAGAGAGAGAGAGAGAGCGTGCACACAAGCAGTGGAGGGGTTAGAGAGAGAGACACACACAGAATCTGAAGGAGGCTCCAGGTTCCAAGCTGTCAGCACAGAGCTGTCAGCACAGGGCTGACGCGGGGCTCGAACTCGTGAACCATGAGATCATGAGCTGAGCTGAAGTTGGACACTTAACTGACTAAGCCACCCAGTCGCCCCTCTATTTATTTATTTTGAGAGAGAAAGAGCGAGCACCAATTGGGGAGGGTCAGAGAGAGAGAGAGGCAGTGAGGGAGAATCCCAAGCAGGCTCCTTGCTGTTAGCACAGAGCCCGACACGGGGCTCGAACCCATGAACCATGAGATGATGATCTGTTCTGAAATCATGAGTCAGACGCTTAACTGACTGAGCCATTCAGGCACCCGTGCTTGCAGTGTTTTTTTTTTTAAGTAACTGATTGTCTATTAGAGGTTAATTGCAAGCATTTTTCTCCCATGTATCCTTTAATACTACTTAAGCTGTTTTTTGACACAAAGAGTTTTAGTTTAATCGCATATTAGAAATCTGGCCTTTATGGTTTCTGTCTTGTATGAAAGTAGAAGGAAATGGAGAGTCATGATGCTCTGAAGACCAAACGAATTCAGTAAAATTAGGAGTAATTGTTAACTGAATAAAAAGAAGTTACTCTGTTGTTGCTTAGCAAGTGAAAAAACTCAGATAAGCAAACTGAAATTGACACAGAAAATAATAAGTCATCTCCTGAAAGGTCACTTGTTATTATGAAAGGCAGGAGACAACCTGGAGAGCGATGGCTATGAATTTTTGGAGAGTTGTTTTAGATGACGTGTTATTCGTTATTAGTAGATAGTTGGATAAAATATGATTTAGAAAATGGTTTTTGCATGCATTGTCTAATAAAATGTTTGCGGAAGACTGTTTGGCATGGTTCCCCCGGCCCTAGCTTTCTGCGAAGCTGTAGGTACTATGGTGCATATGTTTTGCCGGGTTGGGCTCCAGGTGTTTTTACCAGAAGTACAGGTGCTCTCAAGCTGGGCTAACCAGTGTGACAGGTGAACTGGCCCTTCTTTCCAGTTTTACTAAATAGAAATTGCAGGTTCTACTTAATGACCTTACTTAATGACCTCTAAGTCAGGGTCATTTCTTTTTATTTTGTTCATGAACTGGAAGTAAGAGCTACGAACATATGACATGCCGTATATGTGGAGGCCTCAACCCTGGAAGTAAATATATTTGTATTGGTTGTCTTTCTCGTTGTGATGTAAGGTGTGCAAGCTCAAATATTTTATTTTGTTTATAAATTAGGGCTTAGAACAATGATTCCCACATAGTGGTTGCCTAATAGCCATTTGTTGAATGAATAATAAACAGTAATTTTGAACTCCAGTAAAACCACTTCCGCTGAAAGTTGGAGAACTAAGGAAGAGCCTTCTAAATGATGTCCTCTTAGGAATGGGTCTCAGGAGGCCTGGGCTGTCTGCCCTGGAAATCTTCCTTGAGGGTTTTGTGACCCCTGGCTTTGTTTCTGCTAATTCTTTGGTAGGTCTGTATCTTTGCTGCAGGTTGTGAATTTCATAAATCTTTAAATGCATCTTTCTCCTCTAAATTCATAGCTGTCTTTAACCTTGTTGATGGCATTCATGGGAGTGCTTATTATTAGTCCCTTGCATTGTCTTGGGGCTGCAGATTTGTCAACCTTGGACATGCTTGCTTCTTGGCTTCTAAAAAATCATTAAAGGGGCCAAATTGTGGTAATGCTAAGAGATGCCCTAAAGCACTTGCTGTGTTCTAGACACACTCTTCCTCGCCTCCATTGTGGGGTAGCTCCAGTCTCCCCTTGGTGGTCAGGACCAGTTATCCCAGCCAGCACAGGAACTCCCTTCCTTGCTGGTTGATTCAGAGGCATGAGGATCCAGAGTACTGGGCAGCAGTCTGAACTTCCAGTTCAGCGGGACCAGTGTTGTGTCTTCTGGTGGAAACATTCTTCCCTTTAGAGCTTGGACGTCTAGGCTAGCAGCACTAGTTCCTAAGGTTATAGGAACAGGAGGCAAAAGTTTTGCTAGTGGGCACTAGGGATAATAGTGAGTACCCCCATTCCTATTTCTCCCCCTTGATTCCTGGGCCTGGGAACCAACCACCATATTGGATACAGATTCAGGGCACTTGCAGCCTCCTGGAGTACCTTTCCTTAGTCCTTCGAAGCATCGCCACCTAGCTGGCACTGTAACTGGGCCTTCAGAAGGACATTCCACCTTTCTGTCAAACCAGCTGCTTTGGGAGGTAGGGAACATGTAAGACCAGTGAATTCTTTTTTTTTTTTTTTAACATTTATTTTTGAGAGACAGAGAGAGACAAAGAATGAGCAGAGAGAGAGGAAGACACAGAATCCAAAGCAGGCTCCAGGCTCTGAGCTATCAGCACAGAGACCAACACGGGGCTTGAACTCATGAACTGTGAGATCATGACCTGAGCCGAAGTCGGACACTTAACCGACTGAGCCACCCAGGTGCCCTAAGACCAGTGAATTCTTTTTTTTTAAAAAAAATTTTTTTTTTCAATGTTTTTTTATTTATTTTTGGGACAGAGAGAGACAGAGCATGAACGGGGGAGGGGCAGAGAGAGAGGGAGACACAGAATCGGAAACAGGCTCCAGGCTCTGAGCCATCAGCCCAGAGCCCGACGCGGGGCTCGAACTCACGGACCGCGAGATCGTGACCTGGCTGAAGTCGGAGGCTTAACCGACTGCGCCACCCAGGCGCCCCAAGACCAGTGAATTCTAAGGGCATGGGTCCACTATAGCTCTTCTTTTCCTGTGAAGCATTGCTGTGATGATGGTGGACGGGGCAGTCTAGAAGTTCACGGATGGTAGTTTTGGCAGAAGCTTTGTGTTCAAGGCAAATCTGTATCTGAGTGTCTATTCCAGTAAGGACAAAACACTGCCCTCTCCATGATGGGAGTGGTCCATTTCAATAAATCTGCCACCAGATAGCTGGCTGATCTCCCCTGGATGTGGTGCCACATTGAGCTCCCAGTTGGTTTTTGCTGCTGAGTGATTAGGCCAGTTTGCTGGTGGCCACAATCCAGAGCCCAGGCTTAGCTTCCACCCCTGCCATCGTGGCCACTCTGTTCCTGAGCCCATTGGATCGTGACAGGGGTGGCTGGGGAAAGAGGCTGACTGGTGTCCACAGGATGGGTAATCCTATCCACTTGATTATTAAACTCCTCCTCTGCCATGATCCCCTTTTGGTGAGCAATCACATGGGACACAAATTTCCTTGTTACCAGTTTTCTAATCATGTTTCTTCCTAGTCCCAGACCATCCAACAAAATCGTTGGATATGACCCGTGAATAATAATAATAATGAATAATAATGAATAATAGTAATAATCACATGTCTGGCCATTTCTCCTCCCAGGCAAAGTGCATTACCTGAACATGCAATGCATTGGCAGGGTTTCCCTTCACTGCTGTCCTTCAGAGATGTCCCAGGGAGGAGCTGTGGTGCTGCAGCCGTCCGCTCTGGGTGAACAGGCCTGAGTCTTTTCTTCCTTTGTCAGCTGAGTGTAGGGATCTCCCCTACATACACCCCTACATGCACCCCTACAGGAGTGCATAGGTGCAAGTTCGGGGAGAGAAGTAGTGTGGCAGCAGTGGGGCCCATGGGCGTTTGGGTTACTTCTTCACGTAACTGATTTGTGCCTTCGGGACCCGCTTGGGCCTGATCGTGTGCGTACCACTTCCTTTAGCTGATGGAGTGCTGCTGTTGCCTCTGTCCAATGCTACGGCTCGCTGGCTCAGATAGCGCCTTGTTCACGGGGGACAGTTCAGGCCACGTGGTTAGCTTGGAGGCCCGTGATCAAGTGTTCAGTCTCCGCTGAGGCCTGGTGACAGGCCAAGATGTGTTACTTAAGGGAGAGTGGTTATCTGTGCAGGATGGCAGGGCTTTACCCCGGAGTCCCAAGGGCCCGTGCTGTGGTCCATCTGTAGCACCTGTTGAAGGCTCCACACAACATCCCTGTCTGCCACGGACACTTCAGGCACCCGTGGATTTACAGACCAGATGGCCTGGGTAGTAGAGCAGCTCGCACGGTGGCCTGTGCTTGTTGCAGAACTTTCTTTCGTTCTGGGCCCCACCGCAAACTGGCAGCTCTGGGTGTCACCTGGTAAATGGGCTGGAGAAACGCTGAAATGAGAGATTCGTGACCTTCAAAGTCCAAAGAAGCCCATGGGCATCGTGCCTGTTCCGGTTGTAGGTGGAGCCAGAGTCAGCAACGAATTCTTCACCTGAGAAGACGTCTCTCCAAATGCCCCACAGCACTGGACCCCTAGATATTTCACTGACATTGGGGGCCCCTAAATTTTTCTTAGATTTATTTTCTACCCTCTGACGTGAAAACATCTCACCAGTAAGTCTAGAGCCGGTGCTACTTCTTGCTCACCAGATCCAGGCCGCAAAATGTCATCGTTAGAATGGGCCGGCGGGACATTTTGTGGGGGCTCAAGATCCCTGCAGATTAAATTGTGATGGAGGGCTGCAGTGTTGCTGTGCCCCTGAGTACCTGTGTACCCAGGTACTGGGGTAAGTGCTGATTTACTCAAGCAGTGAAACCAAATCTGGTACAGCGGCTGCAGTTGGAGTCGCCACCTAGTGAAGCTCATGGTAACCTGCTGTCATTGTCCTGCGGTCCATCTGTCTCGGGGATGTGGGAGTCAGTGCTCCTGCACCTTTCAGATCCTTCATGGGGGCACTCATCTCTGCATTCCCTTCAGGGACGTGGTATGGCTTTTGGTTTGCTGTTTTCCTAGTCAGAGGCGGTTCTGGGGACTTCCGCTTGGCGTTTCCCACCATAACAGCCCTTACGACACAGGGCAGGGAGCCAGCGTAGGGATTCCATCAGCTGTTAGGGAGATCTGTCCCTGTGCATTCTGGAACCGGGGATGTGATCGTGGACTGGGTTTGGAGGCCCCTGTGAGGCACGTGAGACCTCAGCCAACCCCTCATTGACCAGCTGACTCCAGAAGCCCTGCTCTGACAGTGCACCACAGTGACGTTTGGGGTTCAGTGTTTAGTAGTCCTCAAGAGGTCTGATGATCTCCTTTACCCCAGCGCAGTTCTACCGTCCATATTCATTTGTAAGTCATTTACCATACTGGAACATTCATGAGATTTTCTTGTTATCTTTCTTTTTTTTGTTAAGCTTTTTGTGAATTTGGATCACCTGCTCCAGGACTTCCGTGCTGAAAATGTTCAGTAGTCATTGCAGCGTGAATAAAAGTTATTTAGTGTTTCATTAGGAACACCTTGGGAAAAAAGAACTTCATTTGAAAAGAAATTTAGTGGCTTATCCTATAAAATTGTCTGTAGGGATGGTTTTGATCACTTTTGCCTTTAATGTGTAAATCATATGGATTGGAGGCTAATCGGTGTATTGATGATGCTTTAGTATGTAAAACTACATTTAGTTTGAATTAAATACACTGTCTGGATTGTGGACACATACATTTGAGATGTTCCACGTTAACTGTATTATCTTGAAATGCCATTAACTTCTCTTCGCCCGGATTTAGTAACATAAAATAAATAAAATACTAACCTTAGTTCTAAATCCCTATCATGTAGCAAGACGTATCTCTGTCTACAATGAGAATGATTAAAATACCTTGAAAAATATGATCTGCAAAGATGATACTGGAGCTGGAAAAAGGCAGGATGGTAATCCTCTGGTCATCGACGGTTTTGGCCCATGGTCTTTGTCAGGTGTCACGTGTCACCCGGATTCTGTGAGGTGTGTCCTGTCCACTTAGTGCGGTAATGACATGCTGGCAACTATAGTTACTGTAGGATGGTACAAAGGGGGCATGTACAAAGGCACCCTGGGAGATAAAATTGTCATTTTTATTGTTAAAATTGGAAAACGTTAAAAAATGGGCAGAAGAAAGTATCTACTTGTATTCACTTTGTGTCTTGTGAAAAACTTAGCAGAAAAATGTGAAACCCTTCAGTTCCATAGATTGAAAAACTGATACAAATGCTTAATGGGTTTTCCTTTTGGGGTGGTGGACATGTTCTGGAATGAGGGCGGGTAGTGGTAGCGCAATGTTGTGAACACACTACATGCATTGAATTATTCACTTTAAAATGGTAATTTTATGTAATGTGAGTTTAAAATTAAAAACCAAACAGGAGTCAATCTTTGGAAGGTACGTGAAGGATGGAATTAAGTTGTAGCCTTACATAAAATCAGGAAATAATTCTTGGATTTTGAGGTATCCCCCCCACTGAGTGGGGCCAGTTTTTGCTAAGCTGCCCATACTCACCATACTCACCAGAAAGAGACACGTGTTTATAACGTGATTGCCGAGTTGACGTTCAGTCTGTTAAAAGATAACCACGATGAAAGTGACTAGTCTTTGCAAGGTACATGTGTTTTATTTTGATTTTTTCAACAGGAATAGACAATATGCTATTGTGGACATCATGAAGGAACAATACAGAATCCATCTTTATTTTATCTATTTTCAAGTTCCATAGAAGATTTAAAAAAATCAGACTTTTAGATTATAAGCAGCCAAACTTTAAAAGAAGATAAATATTACATCTACTTATGTATAGATATTAACTCGTCCTTAATAAAGTTTAATATACCATTATTAGTTAAATGTTACTAATAGCTTCTAGTTAATTGGTCTTGATAGTCTTTTATCATAATATGCATCAGTTTTGTTACTGGATATTAATGGAGGTATTGTTTATAATATTAAAAAGCAGGGGTGCCTTGGTGGCTCAGTCGGTTAAGCGTCTCGCTCAATTTCGGCTCAGATCATGATCTCACTGTTCGTGAGATTGAGCCCCACGTAGATCTGCGACCCATAAGCACAGAACGTGCTTGGGATTCTTTCTCTCCCTCCCCCGCTTGCATGAGCGTGTGGGCTTGCTTTCTCAAAAAAATAAATAAAAGCAAACATTAAAGAAAAAAATCTAAGTGTTCAAAGTAAGAGATTTGCTTAATTAAATTTTGGTGGATCTGAACAGTGGAGTTCTTTTTTTTTTTTTTTTTTTTTTTTTGCTATTTATAGATGATGATGTAGAAGAATATTTGTTGATAGAGAAAGATGTTGGAAAAATGCCTTCCTCTGGGTGGTAGGATTGATTAGAGGATATAAACATTGTTTTGGTGCTTGTGTTGTGTAGTATTTCTGTAATGGAGATGTATTGCTTTTTTGTTACAAGAAAAAACTTACATTAAGGTTAAAAGTTTCATAACTCGTTGCTAAAATTGTTTTTATTTATTTTTTGTTCTTCTAATAGAAGCTGTTCTAATTCTGAACTTTACACAATACTTCCTATTCAAAAGCAACCTTGTAGTCTTTCCCTAAGGCTTCTGCTTTCTTGGTAGGATTTTTTGTTCTATAACTTGACAGCTGGATTAGGTCCTCAGTTCTACTGAAAGGTTGATTTTAACTTAGATTTGTCATTTAATATGGCTGAACTCTGATTGATTTTCTGTTTTAAATTCATGAAGTTTTTGGTGTGTGTGCTGAAAAGTGATAGATCATTTGCTTCATAGTATTATGTCGGATTTGGGGATATTTTGTGACCCCAGCAGATGGAGCTAGAAGTTAACGCATCCTGTGGCAATCTGGCAGTTCCCTTTGGTTTGGCTCGGTTTTAAACTAAGTATTCCAAACAAAACAAACCAAACAAACCCCCAACCCCCAAACCCCAAAAGACTATTCTAGGATCATTAAATAACCTTTGTTTAAGTTCAGATACTTCTTTGGGGAATAGGCACAGGACATCTTTCAAAAACACTGTCACTAATACTGATTTAGACAAACCACAAGGTTTTTGAATTTTTAGGGTTGTACTATTCTATTATATCGAAGCATGTCATTTTAGCTTTTTGAAGCAGAGAATTTTGACTAATATTTATTTTTATTTTATAAATGGATATGTAATAACATGTAATAAATTATATGATATATATGAGCCCTAACTTAAAATTAGGAAAGTTTTATCAAAGTTAATAGAATAACTCTAAAGGGATATTAACGTATATATGTCTGATATATGTTTGTAAGATGCTGGAAACTACGTCTTACAAAGTTGCCAAGAATATAATTACTACTTAGGAATGTATATTAGATATATTGTTTTTCTACATATTAGATGTTCTTCTCATACTAACTTTAAATTTTATGTTATAGATTTGATAATTAAATTAGAATAAGCTAAGTCTGAAGCTTTCACATTTATTTACTCTGGTTAATAAACTTAATTTTTTGCATTTAATTATTTAGACTTTTAATAAATAAAAGATGGTTACCTATGTAGATGATTATCCTGTTAAGATAAGACCATCACCTTTCAAATTCTTTGTGTTAAGTGAGTATTTCTTGCAAAAATAAACAGCTGTGGTGGTTCTGTATCACTTTATATCCCTTTCTACAATTGTGGTTGTCAAAACCATTAGTGGTAATGTTGAGGCTCCTGGGAAAAGAGCAGTTGGGGGGAAAAGTTTAGATATATGCACATATATGTATTATATGTATATGCATATATAATGCATAACGTACATATTATATAATGTAAATAACACACACATACACATACATACACACACACGTCACATATATATCAAGTTCGGTACGTGAAAGTAAGCCTCTAAGTTCATGTCACACTGAAGAGTTGGGATTCAGAATCTTTGTGATCGTACTCAGCATTGTCTGCACTCGCTCTGTAGACACCACTGCTTGTTGATACCTGTTGATAGCGATTTCTTTGTTTAGCTTTCTCTTACTATCTTCACTAAAATTTTTTAATGTCTATTTATTTTTGAGAGAGAGAGAGAGAGAGAGAGAGAGAAAGCGTGAGCAGGGGAGGGGCAGAGAGAGAGGGAGAACAGAATCCGAAGAACTGTGAGATCATGACCTGAGCCAAAATCAGACGCTTAACTGACTGGGCCACCCAGGTGCCCCAACTGTCTTCATTTTAAGTGTGTGGGTTAGAGTAGATACTTTTTCTGATTTGTGTTTTTGCCCAAGGCAGAGTTTTATTTCTTCACTTTTGATTTTCAGAGAAACATTTGAGCTTGTGTTGTCCCTGCATGAAAGGGACATATATGATCAGAATGATGAATTCTGGAAGTATGTATGTTTATAACTCAACAACAATAAGAAAGTCTCATTCTGTGCTATGAATGATAGTTGATTGTTTCACACTACAAAAATTAAGTAAAAATGTTCGCGCCGTTGGAAAGGTATAGTGGATTCTAAGCATTCAAGGGTTTATATTCATGGGTACAACTATTTGAGAGAAAGCTTTGAGCTCCAAGTGGTAATTTGTGACTTGGCTGAGGCTGGGATTTGACCTGTGTAGTCACTGAGGCTAGTGAATAGAGAGTGGAAGGCAGGGCTGAGAGCCCAGATCGTATCCGCATCTCAGTGCAGTTTGGTCACCTCTGCCTTTATGCATTTTGTTGGAAGGTTACCTAACAGGGATTTGGAGAATTTTGAGTTTCACAAAGAGGTTTAAATATGTTTCATTCTTTTTAAGGATCTTTATGTGCTCCTTATGGAAAATTTAGAATATGTAGGAAAGCAGGAAGAAAAATCATCCCTGATTTTACTACATTTGCATTGTTAATAATTTGGTGTATTTCTTTACAGTTTATTTTCTGTATCTACTTTTTTGTCATTTGTTTTTATGTATTTTTAATGTCATGTGTATATAGGTTTTTGTTTTGTAAGCTTTTTGGGGTATAATTAATGAGAATAATTCTTTGGGAAAGGGGTGAGAGCTAATTTTAGCTGCAACTCACATTACATTCTTGTCTTTATCTGGTCAAATTGCTGGCGTGCATTAGAATTTTTCAATTTTTTGGAGCATTTGTGTTTTATGTTGAGACAGGGCAAGTGGGGGGAGGCACTGACATTTGTTTAGTATTTGGTATGTTATTTGTCTTCTTTAGGAGAGCCCTGTGAGTTAAGTTGTAGCCTATTTTATACACGAGGAAACAGAGCAGAAGTTCTTTTTCCAGGTCATATATAGCTGATAGATGCAAACTTAGACATAAAGTGCCACTCACTCAGACATCTGCCATCGGGACTGGGAAGGTCTTTAAAAAAAATTTTTTTTAATGTTTATCCATTTTTGAGAGAGAGAGAGCGAGAGAGAGAGAGAGCGAGCACGTGCAGGGGAGGGGCAGAGAGAGAGGGAGACATGGAATCTGAAACAGGCTCTGGGCTCTGAGCTGTCAGCACAGAGCCCGACACAGGGCTCGAACCCACGAACCATGAGATCGTGACCTGAGCTCAAGTTGGGAGCCAGGCGCCCCAAAAGTCTTTTAAATCATGAATAGTACGAATGCCTTGTTATGTCAGAGGATATTATAGTACGCAAAGTACATATACTGCATTCAGTGTTTTATTGAAGTTGGATTTGTTAAAACCTTTCTGTATTTGGTGTTTTAAGAAGGCTTGAATGGGGCCTCTGGGTGGCTCAGTCACCTGAGCGTCAGCCCCTTGATATTGGTTCAGGTCATGGTCCCAGGGTCTTGGGATTGAGCCCCGTATCAGGCTCTGTGCTGAGCATGGAGCCTGCTTGGGATTCTCTCTCTCTGTGTCTGTCTCCCTCTGCCCCTTCCCCTGCTCACATGCATGCACGCTCTTTCTCTCTCTCAAAAAACAGGTAGGTGGGTGGGTAAATAAATAAATAAGAGCTTGGGTGTGGGGGCGCCTGGGTGTTTCATTTGGCTAACCCTCCAACTCTTGATTTCAGCTCAAGTTGTGACCTCACGGTCATGGGATCAAGTCTTGCACTGGGCCCCGCACAGAGCGTGGAGGCTGCTTGGGGTTCTCTGTCTCCCTCTCTCTCTGCCACTTCCCCACTCACGTTCTCTCTTACTCCCTCTCCAAGTAAATATTTTTTAAAAAGGCTTGGATGTACATGTGCATACATATAAACACATGTAGAAGTTTTTAATTCTGTTTTAATGTCTTACCAACTGATCAGAAGCTCACTTATGTTTTGTTTTACACAGATGGATAGAATTAATAGGCTGTCATATGCTCAGTTTAATCTTCAGTAAAATCTTATTAAACTGATTGCTCTTTTCAGCAGTATTTCAGCAATATTGCTGTTTTTACAAAATTCAAAATATTGTGCCTTTTTCATCCAGAATGTAAAGTGTGAGATACCATACAGCAATTCAGAAAGAGGACGAGATCTTGGATCTAATCCCCTCTCATTTGTAACTTCTGGAATTTGTGTGGCATTTATTTAACCTCTTTTAAAAAAGAGTTTGGTTTCTGGGTGGGTTGAACAAGGGGATCTCCAAGTTCTTTTTTGCTCCAAAATTATTTCTTTGTTATTCTTGGTGCATTAAAATAAAAGTAAACTTTTGCTTATTTTATTAAAACAATTTTTTTTAATGTTTATTATTTTGAGAGTGAGCAGGGGAGGAGCAGAGAGAGAGGGAGACACAGAATCTGAAGCAGGCTCCAGGCTCTGAGCTGTCAGCACAGAGCCTGATTGTGGGACTCGAACTCATGCGCCGCGGGATCATGACCTGAGCCGAAGTTGGATACTTAACCAACTGAGCCATCCAGGCGCCTCTAAACTTTAGCTTATTTTGAATCAAGTTTAATTTTAGAATCTTAAAAATGTTGTGTCTATGCTGCTTAAGTGTTTTGTTAAAATAAAGAGTTCTTTATTTAGACCATTACAAACAGAAAGAAATGTCCTTTTTATTGAAAGCAATTCTTTGAGAAGATAGAAAACATTTTTTTTCCGTAGGTTATGGTCTTTTTTTCTTTCTGAATCTAAGTTGAGGGTAACAGATATTGAATAGCATAATAAGAGCTTAACAAAGTGAGGCTTTGCAATTATTTCATTATTATGTTTAATATGTTTTTATGACACCATCGTTTTATTAGAGTACACCTTCTAAATGTATCAAAGAATATAATGGAAAGGGTATAGAAAAAGGAAAAAGAAGAATAAGCTTGATGGTTCTGTGAAGGATCCTAGAGGCTCACTGTAGAATGTATACAGGAACAGTTAAATTTCAGGAATTTAGGGCAAGAGAGTAAAGAGAGTGGATATATCACAGGAGGGAACAATTTTATCTTGTAAGAGAAAACCAAGGCAAAGGAATTGAGGTTTAGGCTTTATTCTGTTGTTGAGTTGTGTGCTGAAACAATTTGAAAAAGGCACAAAGACATCAGTCAGTGTCTGGGAAATCAACTGGAAACAGTGGGTAACTACAGGTTAAAAACAATTTTTTAAAGATTAACAAATACATGAAGACAGTAAAGAATGCTCTGCTGTGCTGTTTTATGCCCAGAACTTTCCCTGTATTTTATCAAAAACTAAGCCTCACGTGTGAAGTAAGAAAAATGAAAAAAAAATCAGCATTCAAGTGTTGGTAGAGAAACACTTTAAAAGCTAAATATAGTTTGGCCAAGATGGAGTAAGAGGGACCGTCTGTACCCTCTCACCTGCAACGACCAAGTGTTCGCGAAAACATAGGCAATGAAGAAGAGCGATTTAGGACAGATGAGTCCTGCAGCTGCTCCAGGGTGCTGCGGCGGGGCTGGGGGTGCAGGCTGCTGGGCGGAGTACTAGAAAGGAGAGAGACATCTTTTACAGATGGATAGAATCAGTGGGCTGTCATATTCTCCGTTTCAACGTTTCTCTTAGTAAGATCTTATTAAACTCATGTTCTTTTTTGGGGGGCGGGGGAGAAAGCGGAAATGAAGGTTTTCACAAGGTTGCATTCCTTTTTGGAGGCTCTGGGGAACAATTTGCTTCCAGGCTCCTTCAGGTTATGGGCCGAATTTGGTTCTTTGTGATTGTAAGACTGAAGCCCTCCGTCGCGTGCCAGGTGGCTGGTCTTTGCCCCAGAGGCTGCCCACCTGTTACGTTTTCCATGTGACCCACCTCCAGCAAAGGTGGGTTGAGTTCCTCCCTGATTGACCCTTCTGCTGTTTCTCTCTGACTTCAGATCGAGAAAGTTCTCTGCTTCTAAATGGTCCAGTTGGGTAGGTTGCACCCACCTGGCCAATCTGAGATGCTCTCTTTATCTCCCTATATTAAAGTCCATAACCTTAATAATATATCTGCAGTCTTTTTGGCACGTATGCCGGATCAAATAGTGGCCCTCTCCTGTGCGCACCCCTCTTCCCCCATTCATGTCTACTTACGATCTCAGAATGTGGCCTTCTTTGGAAATAAAGTCTGCAGATGTAATTAGTGAAGATGAGGTCACACTGGATTAGGGTGAGCCCTGATCGAATTACTAGTATCCTTATAAGAAAATAAAACAGAGGCGCAGACACATGAAGAAGGCCACGTGAAGCCGAAGGTCGAGATTGGACTGATGCATCTACATATAAGCCCAGGAATGCAGCTACCAGAAGAGATAGGGAAAGGTTCTTCCCTAGAGCCTTCAGAAGAGATATAGCCCTACTGATACCTTGATTTTGGACTTGTAACCTCCAGAACTGTGAGATAATAAATTTCTGGAAAAAAAAATAAATTTCTGTTGGCAGAGGCTATGCGGTTTGTGGTACTTTGTTAGAGCAGCCCTAGAAAACTAATAAATCATGGACTATAACATATTCACAGATTTTAGAGATTAAGATGTGGACATCTTTGGGGGGTTGCTCTGCCTACCTTGAGCCTGTAGCTGAGTACAAAGCAGAAAAATACAACCTATAATGATGAGAAAATAAATCACACACAATTGTTAGAGATTCAGAATTGGTAGATAAGAACGGTAATGCATTTCTTATAACCCTGTCTCAATATGGTCCATCTCTCCTCTAGCTTCTGGAACATATGAGACAGGGAATATATAAAAATAATCAAATCAGACTTCTGGAAATTAAACCTATAATGTGTGACATGAAAATATATTGGATGGAGTAAAAACAGACAACATTGCAAAAGAGCTTAGTGAACATGAAGACATAGCCATAGAAAATTGTTCAAAAAAGAAAGACACAGAGGGGAAAAAAATGACTGAAAAACTGACCAGGGTATCAGTGATATAATTGATGTTCTTTTAAAAAAAAATTTTTTTAGCGTTTATTTATTTTTGAGAGAGAGAGAGAGAGCGCCAAGAAGAGGCAGAGAGAGAGAGGGAAACACAGAATCTGAAGCAGGCTCCAGACTCTGAGCTTTCAGCACAGAGCCTGACGCGGGGCTTGAGCCCATGAACCGTGAGATCATGACCTGAGCCGAAGTCCAGCACTTAACCGACTGAACCACCCAGGCACCCCGATATAATTGATGTCCTTAAAGAAGGGAGGATTAAGAAGAAATATTTGAAAAAGTAATGACTGAAAGATTTCAAGATTAGATGAAAACTATAAATCCTGATCTAAGAAGCTCAACTAGCCCTATGCACAAGAAAGATGAAGAAAACTATACCAAGATGCTTCAAATTGGTCAAAACCTGTGATAAAGAGAAAATCTTAAAAGCATTCAGAAAGGAAGACATAGAAAGTACAGAGGAACAATGGTAAGAATCAGCTTATCTCTTGGAAGAAATAATGCAAGCCAGATGACAGTGGAGCATCTTCACTGAAAAAAGCCTACTAACTTAGTTCTCAATCTAGTGAAGATATTTTTCCAAAACAAAGGCAAAGTAAAGGCAGTGTCAGATACACAAAAGGTAAAAATTCATGAGCAGACCTATACTACAAAAAATAAGGGAAGTCCTATAGGCAGAAGCAAATCAGTAGGAGATAGACATCTCAATCTACAAAGCAGAATGAAGAGCACTTTAGAAGTGGCAGTTGTAAAATATAAAAGTTTTTCTTTATTATATGTCTTAAAAAAATGTGTTATTTAGTTTTTGAGAGAGAGTGTAAACAGGGGAGGGACCGAGAGAGACGGCAGCAGAGAATCTGAAGTGGGCTCTGTGCTCACGGGCTGACATCAGTGAGCCTGATGTGGGGCTTGCACTCATGAACCGTGAGATCGTGACCTGAGCTACAGTTGGATGCTCAACTGACTGAGCCATTCAAGTGCCCCTTTTTATTATATAAGTCTTTTAAAAAGATAATTGGCTGTTTAAAAAATAGTAATGTGTTGTGATTTTATAATCTGCACAGGTAAAATGCATGACAACAATAGCACAAAGGAAGAAGGAAAGAAATGGAAATACACTGTTTTTAAGGTTATTCTGTACATGAAGTAGTGTATCACTTAAAAGCAGATTGTGATGAGGTAAGGTGTATGTGATAAACCTGCAAATAACCCTAAAATAGCTCAACAAAGAGATAGAGTTAGTAAGCAACTGTAAGAAAGAATGGAATCATAAAAAGTTAATCCAAAGGCACGCAGGAAAAGAAGAAAAAGGGAAGATAAATGGGACAAATGGAAAACAAAGAGCAAACTGATAGACTTAAACCTGACCATATCAGTAAACATTAATGGTCTAAACACTCCAATTAAAGGGCAGAGACTGGGAGTGCCTGGTTGGCTCATCTGGAAGGGCATGCGACTCTTGATTTTAGGGTTGTGAGTTTGAGTCCCACGTTGGGTGTGAGATTACTTAAAAATAAATAAATAAATAAATAAATAAATAAATAAATAAATAAGGTTGTGAGTTTGAGTCCCACATTGGGTGTAAAGATTACTTAAAAATAAATAAACATAAATAAATCTAAAAAAAAGGCAGAAATTGTCAGAATGAGTAAAAAGGAAAGACTCAAGTATATGCTGCCTACAGAAAACCCATTTTAATATAAAGGCATGAATAGGCTTGGAGCAATAGGAGAAAAAAGGTATACCATCCTAATTGTAATAAAAAGAAAGGTGGAATGGTTACATTATTATTAGAAAAAGGTATCGATTTTGCTAGGCATAAATAAGATCATTTCATCATGATGAGGGAGTTCATTTATCAAAACATAAACATTATCTACCTAATAAGTAGCTATTAAATGCATCAAGGAAAAGCTTACAGAAATGAAAGGATTAATAGTCAAAATCATAGTATTATTCAGATTTATTGCTGCTCTCTTTTTAATAATTGATAGAACAAATTAGGAAAAAATTAACAAGATGGAAAATTTGAATAACACTCTTAATTTGGCCTAACTAATTTTGCATTTATAGAACTCTCTGCCCAACAGTAGTAGAATATACATTATTTTCAAGTACCCTAGGCACATTTATCAGGAGAGCCCATATTCTTTGCCTATTTAGTCTCAGAACTTTTAGAAGAATTTAAGTCATACAAAATATGTTCTCTAATGACTGTGAAATTAAATGGGAAACCAGGAACAGAAACATAGACAATCCCTCAATTATTTGATAACTAAATAACTAGTAGGTCAAAGAAGAAATCGAAAGGGAAATTCGAAAGTACTTTGAACTAACAAGCATTTAAAACATATGAAAATTTATAGTACTAAAATGCCTGAAGCAGAAAAGAAAAAAGGTCTCAAATCAGTGCCCACAATTTCCACCTTAAGAAACCGGGAAGAGGAAATGAATCCCAAATTAAGAAGATTGGAAGTAAAAAAAAAAAAGATAAGAGTAGAAATCAATGAAATGGAAAACAGAGAAAATATAGAGAAAGTGAGAAGATCAATAAAATTGATTAAGCTGCAGCCAGAGTGGTCAACAACAACAACAAAAGACCCCAATTACCAATATCAAGAATGAGAGAGATGACATCACTATGGATTCTACAGGTATTAAAAGGGTTATTAGTGCACATTGTAAACACCTTATGCCAATACAACCCCTTAGAGAAATGGAAAAATTTGAAAGGCAGAAATTACTAAAGTCTCTCAGACATTGTAGAAATGTTACAAACATTCTCACAAATAAAATTCTAGGCCAAGAAGACTTAACTGTCACTTCTACCAAATATTTGAGGAAGAAGCAATACCAGTTCTACACACTCTTTCAGAAAATTGAAACTGAGGGAGTACTTACTAATTCATTGTGCCCAGCATTACCCTGATTCCAAAACCAGACAGACATTACATGAAAAGAAAACTACAGACCGGTATCCCTCATGAACACAAATGCATAAATTCTAAACAAAATTTAGTAAATCAAATGTGACGATATATGAAAAGGATAATACATCATGACTTGAAAAATCAATGTAATTTACCATATTCCAACGCTAAAAAAGAAAAGTCACCACAGCACATGCAGAAGAGCAAAATTCAGCATCCATTTTTGATAAAATCTCAGCAAACTAGGCATGAAAGGGAATTTAATTTCTTCATCCTAGTGAAGAGCATCTGTAAAAACCCTACAGATAACATCATGCTTAGTAGTAAACTGAATGCTTTTCCCTGAGAATAGAAACAAGGCAAGGATGTTCCCTCTCACCACTTCTGTTCAGTATTCTGAATTCTGGTGATTTTTAGAAAATAAAGGACATTGATGTTGGAAAGGAAAAAGTGAAGCTGTATTAACAGATGAGATGGTTGTCTATATAGAAATTGTGATGGAATATATTATTAAAAAGCTATTAGAATCAATGAGTTTACAGTGTTGCAGGATACATGATAAATACACAAAACTCAGTTGCATTTCTATATATGTACTAACCATGAATAATTGGAAATTGGTTAAAAAAAACAAGTGCCATTTGTATACAGTAGCATCAGAAATATGATATATTTAGGGATGTGTGAGACCTATATACTATACACTATTAAAACTCTGCTGACAAAACTTAAAGAATACCACAGTAAATGGAGAGATATATCATGTTCATTGAGCAGAAGACAATGTTAAGATGTCACTTCTCCCCATATTGGTCTGTAGATTCAATGCAATCTCATTCAGAATCCTAGCAGCCCTCCCCCCTCTGTTTTGGGGGTAGAAATTGAAAACCTGATCTGAAATTCAGATGGGAATTCAAAGGACTTACGATAGCCAAAACAACTTTGAAAGATAACAAAATTGGAAGACTTACTACCCAACTCGAATTTTAAGGCCATATTAATCAAGATGGTGTGGTATCACCATAACGATAAATAGATCGAATTGATGAAATAGAGGATCCAGGAATATATCTACACATATATTGTCAACTTACTTCCAACGAAGGTGCAAAGGCGATTTGGTGGAAAAAGGGTAATCTTTTCTACAAATGGTGTTGGAGCAATTGGATAATCATAGACAAAAACTGAACTTCAGTCCATACCTGGCACCATGTACAGAAAGTGATTCAAAGGGATCATAGGTCTAAATGGAAATCTTAAAACTGTAACCCCTGTAGAAAGAAACATAGGAGGAAGTCTTAATGAGACTGGGATAGACCATAATTTCTTGTCTGAAGCATGGTCTGTAAAAGAAAAAGTTGATAAATTGGACTTTGTCAAAAGAAATTTTGTTCTTTGAAAGATACTTGTTTAAAAGGGTGAAAAGACAATCTACAGATGGGGTTAAAATATCGGCAAATTATATGCCTGATAGAGGACTTGTATTCAGAGTATATAAAGAGCTTGCCAAACTCAATAGTAAGTAAACAAACAATCTAATGAAACAGGAAGCAACAGACTTGAAGAGACACTTTCACCAAAGAAGATAGAAATGGATGACAGATAAGTTCATAAAGATGTTCACGTCATTATTTATTGATTAGGGAAATGCAAATTAAGTATTTTTTTTTTTAAAGTTTATTTATTTTGTGTGAGAGAGGGAGAGGGAGAACACATGAGCTGGGGAAGGGCAGAGAGAGGATCTGTCAGTGCAGAGCCTGACTTGGGGCTTTGACTCATGAATGGTGAGATCATGACCTGAGCCCAAATGAAGAGTTGGACGCTTAACCAACTGAGCCACTCAGGTGCCCCGAGAAATGCAAATCAAAACAGTAAGGAGACACTGCTGCGCACCTGTTAGAATGGCTGAGACTGAAAAGACTGTCTATACCATATATATATTTTTAAAGATTATTTAAATTGAGAGAGAGTGAGCATGTGTGGGAGCACAAGCGGGAGAGGGAAAGAGAGAGAAGAGAGAGAATCCCAAGCAGGTTCTGTGATGCCAGCACAGAGCCTAACGTGGGGGGCTTGATCTCAGGCACCGTGAGATCTTGACCTGAGCTGAAATCAAGAGTCGATGCTTCACCGACCTGAGCCCCCTAGTCACCCCTGCCCACACCATATTTTGGTGAAAACAGAGGGTTTGTGTTTTGTTCATTACTATGTTGCCACTGCTTGGGACAGTGCCTTCTAAATGAGGTCGTTGAAAGAACATCAGTCTCCCATGTTCAAGAGCAGTGAATTAGAGTTTCAGGCAATAGATTGAGTTTATACTTAGCATAATTTTATCTTTAACTCTTGATTTTATAAATACCATAGGCTTTATTTTGAAAATCCATTTTATTAAAAAAATTTTTTTAAGTTTATTTGTTTAAGCAGTCTCTACACCAAACATGGGGCTCAAACTCACGACCTTGAGATCAAGAGCCACATGCTGTACTGACTGAGCTAGCCAGGTACTCCTGAAAATCACTTTTAAATTTGAGTGTTTTACCTAAAAAAGATGTATAAAGGTATAAGATATTTGGCCACATATAATCCCAAAGACAGACTTAAAGGCTTCTTTTTCTAAATTTGTTTTCATTATAGTTTCAGTAGCTTTTTATTGTGACTGTAGAAGAATACAGAATGTGGGGTGCCTGGTGGCTCAGTTGGTTAAGCATCTGACTCTTGATTTCAGCTCAGGTCATGATCTCAGGGTTATGAGATTGAGCCCCGAGTTGGGATCCTCTCTCTCCCTCTCTCCCTGCCCCTCCCCTACTCTCTCTCTCTCTCTCTCTCTCTCTCTCTCGCTCTGTCTCTCTCTCTCGCTCTGTCTCTCTCTCAAAATAGATAAATAAACCTTAAAAAAAAAAAAAAAAGAGTACAGAATGTGCCAAAACAGAAAACGGTGATAGGAGCTTGCCTACCTCTGTTACATTTTCTTTCCCACTTAGAATTGCTTACTAACACTTCCGTGTTGTGGTGGTTTTTAAAAATCCCAGGAATTAGCTCTGCCAGGGGCAGGCTCTGCAACCTTGGCAAGGTAGCTAGCCAGCCTCTGCCTCTGTCCTGTTGGGGTACTGCTGTGAGGGGTACGTGAGTTTGTATAATCCCAGTAAATCACTTAAAATAGTGCCTGGCACAGAAGGGCTCCGCAAATGCTGATTATTAATTTAGGGTTTTCATTAGATTTGACTTAAATGATATTATGCATGTAACATGTCTGGTAGAGTACCTGGCATTTACTAAGTGTTCAGTATAGACTAGTGCCTATAAATATTCAGGTGCCAGTATGTCTAAAGAGACTGTATCTTTAGATCTCTGCATTTGTCATCTCTTTAGTGAATTTGTTTAGGACACAAGGAAGAATGTTTCTAGTTTCTGTGTTAGCTTCTCCTAATAGGTACAGGTTACAAAGTTGCACGAATTTTAAATATGAATTTATTGATGCTCCTGGGTAGCTCAGTCGGTTAAGCATCGGACTTGGGCTCAGGTCACGATCGCAGCTCATTGAGTTGGAGCCCCACGTCAGGCTCTGTGCTGACAGCTCAGAGCCTGGAGCCTGCTTCCGATTCTGTATCTCCTTCTCTCTCTGCCCCTCCCCCTCTTGTGTTCTGTGTCTGTCTCAAATAAACATTAAAAAGTGTTTTTAAATATGAAATTATTTTCTCATCTCTAAGTGTAGGTGATTTGTTAGGCTACTCTCCAAGTTGATGTTTATTTTTATTAAAAAGTATGCATCTTTGACTAATATCATAATGTAGCATAGTAATTTTTTTTTAAAGGCCTGTCTCTAATCTTTCTTCTTTTTGTTCCCTCTTTATAGGTCTGTGGAATCTTGCTTCCCTCTTTTCCAACCTCTGTTTATTTGTGCTGATGCCCTTTGCCTTTTTCTTCCTGGAATCAGAGGGTTTTGCTGGCCTGAAAAAGGTAAAGTGAATCATGTTTTGGAATTAAATCTGTCAAGTTAAGAAGCATGTGTCATTCATGTTAAACTTGTGAAAGTGGGCTTGAACAACCATTTGACTGAAATACAAAAAGTTTAATTAGTAATAATAGCAATGTGTTATTAATATTAATAATGCTAACAGTAGAATTAATAATATTGCGTATTGAATGGTCTTGTGTGTCCACAGGGAGGAAGTTGTCTTTTGACTTTTGGATGTTTTTATAGTATGTGCAAACGTGGTAGAATACTTGTTTGTAGGGAATAAAGCTGACAACATAGCTGTTCTTAGGCTGTCTCATTTAGTTTAAAGAATGACATAAGGGACGCCTGGGGGGCTCAGTCCGTTGGGCGTCCGACTTCAGCTCAGGTCATGATCTCGCGGTCTGTGAGTTCGAGCCCCGCGTCGGGCTCTGTGCTGACAGCTCAGAGCCTGAGCCTGCTTTGGATTCTGTGTCTCCCTCTCTCTCTCTGTCCCTCCCCCCGCTCATGCTCTGTCTCTCTCTCTCTCTGTGTCAAAAATAAATAAACATTAAAAAAAAAATAAAAAGGAATAACATGAAATCTTAAGATCTTAAAACATATCTTGATGTAAAAGTTATTTCACTTCCAGTTTTTTTCAGAGAGTAGCATGCTATAAAATCCAACATGCTCCTTTAGATAGTCAAATTCTCAAGACTGTGAGTTACTGATCTTAGTGAATGTGAGAGATTAGGAAAGAGCAAAACAAGAGACTTTGCATCTTTTTTTCTTTTTTTAATTTATTCATTTATTTTGAGAGAGAGAGAGAGCAAGCAGGGGAGGGGCAGAAAGAGAGGGGAGAGAGAGAATCCCAAGCGGGCTCCACACTGTCAGCACAGAACCTGACACAGGGCTTCAACTCAAAAACCGTGAGATCATGACCTGAGCTGAAATCAAGAGTCAGACGCTTGACCAGTTGAGCTCCCCAGGCGCCCCAAGAGACTGCATCTTAAACAATCAGTCCAGACCGTATCGGTGGTAATAACTTCAGCTGTCTTTGAAAATAACATTTTAAAATGGAAAGAATGATATTTCTGTTTATAGCTTGTGGAGTTCTTTGCTATAGACATTTGGAATATAATACAAAGATTTAAATAGTTAATACTTTTTGGTAAAAGTGAGTTCTTGCATTACAGTTTATTTATAGACATGTTACGCCTTTTTAAGTGGTTAATTCTGTTTGTATTGTGATAGACGAAGTGGAAGTATGCCTATGCATCTTGTTGTTGAACAATACTATAACGCCAATTAAATGAATTTGGCAAGGAAAGCCATAAACTGAATTTTTATTACTTTTTATTTCATATGACTTTTTGTAGTTTCTTAGGAATGAAACTGTTTAGTCTAACATTTTGATGAGTCTTCTGATTTTATTTTATTTTATTTATTTTATTTTTTTAATGTTTATTTATTTTTGAGACAGAGAGAGACAGAGCATGAACGGGGGAGGGTCAGAGAGAGGGAGACACAGAATCTGAAACAGGCTCCAGGCTCTGAGCTGTCAGCGCAGAGCCCGACGCGGGGCTTGAACTCACGAACCGCGAGATCACGACCTGAGCCGAAGTCGAACGCTTAACCGACTGAGCCACCCAGGCGCCCCGAGTCTTCTGATTTTAAACCTTAAGTGCCACGCTTTTTAGGTTTGTGTGTTGAAGGGTACCAGGAAAGAGTCACTGAGAGGCGATAAAGTGTCATTTTCGTGGATGCACCTTTCTGCTTTCCGGATGTTATTCCATACTTTAATAGTTTGAAGCTGCAAAGTCACAGTTGATTTCGTGTTTAGTAAAGGTACCGTGATCAGAACGGAATGTAAACTATTACGTTGAAGAGGGCTGGTAGGAATGAACATCGAGAAGAAGTGATGTCATTGAGACACTTGAGAAAGCAATTTCTGTGTAATTTTAGAGCCAAAGCTTTTGATGGCTTTTCCTTCATTCAGCAGAGTTTTACTCAGCACCTACTGAGTAGTAGTCACTGTGTTACTACTGTAGGGCCTTGCTGGGGACAGGACTGAAAAGGCAGGGCTTCTGCCTCCAAGGGATAGACAGAGGGAGGAAGAAACGGTGCAAACAAACAGATGCAGCCCCACGAACTTTCAGACCGCCAGCCGCAAGGGGAGGCGCCGAGAGGAGCGGGGTCTCCATTCGCCTCGGGAACCGGGGAAGGCTTTTGGCCGGAGGAGTCAGCCCGCACTTGAGCTGAGTCTTGAAGGACGAGCAGGCTGCTGCTGGAACGTGGCGCCCCTGGCTTGAGCAGAGGCACGCACTGTGACTGAATTGAGGGAATGCGGACACTTAGCTCAAGAATGGAGAGTTGGGGAGAGATCAGGGTGCGCGGAAGCTTGTTGGGGTCCAGTTCTGAAGGGCTCGGTTCTTCTCTCTGCCAGTCGGTTTGCATTTTGTGCTACAGATGACAGGGAGTTGGCAAAGGAATTCTGAAAAAGAGTTTCGCATCTACTGTCTTATTTAAGTATGGAGACAAATACACATGTCAGAGTTTAAACATACGTCACTGAGGGAAGGAGTACACGCACCACACGATGGGAAGCGCTGTGTTTTGTAGAGATGTCACCATACTGAATCAGTCACGCACCTCGTTCTGGTAACCGAGTGTTTCAGCGCGTGCCATTAACCTCGCTCTGTTGATGTTGCTGTAAATATGCAGATTGTTCTTTCTTCCCATCTCTGTCTCGTGTAATCTTGCCAAGTACAAAAACAACTGGTAAAGCTCAGTGTTGAATGTATTTTCATATTTGGCATTATTGATGTCTTTACCTAATTTATACTTTCTATAAAATTCTAGTTCTCCATTACATAGGTTATTTTAAAAAACAGTGTGTAGTGTGGACAGACCTCTTGTCTCCAAATTATTTTCCTCCCTTGCTGTGAACTAACCAACTCAAAGAGGGACGTGGCTAAAGTTATTGGAGCAGAATTACCAACTATCTCTAGAATTAGAAAAAATGGACACAAACCCCAGTGACATGTCACTGTTCTCTTGTTCCCTCTCACAAACTAAGGTCAGAGGGGAGAAGCAGCTTGAGGAAGGATTAAGAAGGTAACTGAAGATACTTCACACCTACAATTGTACAGCATTCTTTCCTCTAAGTTTTTTACTTCTGGTCTCCTATACACACTCAAAAGAATGTTTTTTTCTAAGTGCATCTTTGACTACGTTAGTCTTCTCAGAATCCCTCATGATCACCAGCTCCGTTTTGTGACCTCAGCGGGGACTGATGTGCTGGATGTCTGTAGGGGACAGTCGACACGACCAGCAAACTCAGCAGAGGCTTGAAAGGAGGGCAAGGAGGCAGAGCTCGGATGGTTGGGTGCCATTTGTCTGACTTGGGTAGTTGGATCATGAATGGGAGTTGTAGGAACCAAATTAAGAAGTTGGTCTTTAAAGCTGTTAGAGAAGGGAGGGAGATGGGGTGTACCCTGGGGGGGAGGAAGAGACAGAATAATTCTGCTCTTTGTGCACCGAAGAGAAGGGGCCTGTGGAAGAGAGATTGCAGTTGAGAGGGCTAAAGTGAGCAGATTTAGATTTGCCCTAGGGCTCATTGTCTCAGCTGGTTTTCTCCTCTAGGCCTCAGGGTTTCTTTCTGTAAAATGGGTATAGTAATGATGGTTCCCTGACTGTATTATTTAAGGGATTAATTGAGGGGAGATTATTCATGTAAAACGCAACCCAGGATATGTTAGCCATTATTGCCATTATTCTAGAGCTTAATGCATTTCACTAATAAATGTTCTATGGAATATGGTACAGTCAGCTCTTAATTATTTACATATGATCTTGGGCGGTTTTAAGGTTACAGATTATTTTTCCCATTTTGAAATGGCCTGGACTAAAGCACAATCAGACCTGCTTAAAGATAAGGTGCATTCTAGACTCTATTAGAATTGTTTAGAAACTTTAAAATTAAAGTAATTGTGTTGTTTTAAAGATTCGTATTTTTCAGTTTACAATCAATTACACGTGGGGCACCTGGGCGGCTCAGTCAGTTGGGCAACTCCCTGTTGATTTCGGCCTCAGGTTGTGATGTCACGGTTCATGAGATCGAGCCCCGTCTCAGACTCCGAGCTGACAGTGCAGAGCGTGCTTTGTATTTTCCCTCTCCCTCTCTGCCACTCCCCTGTCAAAATAAATAAACAAACTTAAAAAAATCAATTGCGTGAAAACTGCAAGGGTTATTAGCATTGCACAGTTCAGCCTTCAATGTGTGCAGCATGTGTTTAAACCCTTCGTTATTAAGCCTTTCTGTAACATGAGATCATAGGAGTTTCCTAGTGCACGTTCTCCATAACGTCTGTGGAGACCTGTCATTCTTTACACGGTGTTGTTGCCTGTGTCCCAGACTGTAACTGCTGCCTCACTGAAGCGAACGCATCACAGACGGTCACTGGCATGTTTGACACAGCTGGCTAGCAAGTGTATTCCTTTGTGTGTGTGCGTATCCTCTAAAGCTCTGTGCTCATTGGTTATCCTGGACGCAGCTCGTTCCGAAGGGATATCGAAGAGGGCTTGAAAAACGCTTCTAATTGGTAGATTCAGCAGAGTGATTTGAGTCATGACAAACTTGAAATATGGTTAAGTTAAATTTCTTTTTTATTCCTTTGGCCACCCTCCTGGTGCTGTTTTACTATGTCTAAGTCTGGTGGAGTCCCCGAACGGCATATGGCTCCACCGTACTCCCATTGATTCCCCTGGGCAATCGATTTTAAAACCGCCCCTTGCATATTGTGCCGAGACGCGGAAATTGGCCGCTAGCCACGGGCGGATGCAGAGCTTGAATTGAAAATCAAATTAAGCAGAATTCTCTACTTAGTTTTTAATTAAACCACTATGTTAATTCAAACAGGACATTTTAGGCCTGGGGGGGTTGACCATGTCCTTTTAAGGGCCTTAAATAAGCCTTTCTTCTCCCTCCTTACTGTGGTGCATGTTTCTATTTTATTAGGACCATCTCCTCGCTATTCCCATTCTTTACATTCTCGACGGTAGGAGAACGTAAATGGCTTTAATACAGCAATTTTTTAATTTAAGTAAGGCGGCAACTTTTATCTTGGAACTCGAACTTACTGTTAGCACTTAAATGTTCATCGGATCTGTATTATTCGCGGTCACCTGTGTGTACCGTGCTGCACATTTTATGTGTTCGTGTGTGTTGACTTCCTGTGCTTGCGTCTGACTGTTGGTTTCAGCCCTGACGAGAAGGGTGCGTCTGCTGGGCGCTGTGTTTTGTGGACATGTCTCTCCGCGGTTTGTGTCTTGGTCCCGCGGTCGTGTGGCAGAGTCCAGGGTGTGGGGGCCCCAGCGCTACTCTTCCTCTCACGCCTCAGATCCGCCGTGTGGTTTTTCTCTTCCCGCCCTGCCTCGGAGAGACCCCTAGATTATCCGGGATGATGTCAGAAGATGTTTGCCGACTGCAAGGTGAACTCTGGAGGTCCGACCTCCCTCCGGCCGGCGTTTAAATAGGAGTTCGGAATATACTTGTTTCATGTTGTGCTTTAACATCTTACTTTTGGTTATGAGGAGAAGACTCAACAGGTTAATGACAGCGAAAAAATATAATCGGGGGCAGATGAAATCACACGCCAAAGACGTTTCTGGGAGTAACTTTACGTCGTGCCTCACCTTAATGCCTATCTTTGATTTGAAGTCTCAGCATAAAATTTAACATAAGCGACAGCAACATCCTGACCAATTACCCAAGCTATCCAGACATCCCCAAACGTCCAGAGCATAGCACACGGTCTGTAGGATTAAGAGGTTGACTCCTATAACTTCAAACGGAGTGCTTGATAATCAAAGCAAAAAGTACAAAATTTGAGGTAACTTCCTTTCTTAGCTAATTAGACTGACCAGGTGGCAGCAAAGAGCCGGGTGCCGGTGCTGGGAAGGCCTATAAAGCTGAGCGCTGTGACAGCACAGTGCAGGAGGGGCCGAGGCCGTTCCATGTGTTTCTATCCTGTGTCACAGTGTGAAATTGTCCTGGTTTATGTCCCTTTTGGCAAACTTACATAAAAGTGACCTTGTACTGTATTTTATGACCAGATGACTTTTTCCCCCCAGTGGCTAATTTGTCTCAGGCCTCCGTCTTAAAGAGACACAGAAATGAGTAGGAAGTCCAGCGTGGTCTCAGAGAGCTTTCATTGCGTTCTTTCATTATTTTTGCTCGTTTTTGCCACTGATCATCCATAAATTGTTGGACATGAGTGAATAAGGAAGTGCTGCTTAGTGTTAGCGGCACATGCGCGTCTTTGGCCTGGTTTTTGTGGGTGAGAGGAAATCACATACAAAAAGGAAGACTCCTGCTGGGAAACCTTGCAAGGAAATTTACCTTGGGTGCGTTTTGATCTTGGTGTTTATTACAGAAAATGGACTCATATCTCACTAACTATTGTTATGTGTTAATTTGATTTTCCCAACACCTTCAAGAAAAAAAATCATTCAGTAATTTATTAATAGAATTCCTCTGCCCTCCCCCAGTTGGGGAGCACTAATTTTTCCCCATAGAAACAACATGGGGAGGAATGATTATTTTTAAAACATTCGATTCGGGTAGCGTTGTTATCCTTGGGATTCGTTTTGGAATTGTTAAACTACTGTAAAAGGCGTGGGTTACGGGATGTCAGAGAAAGATGCATGAAAGTGTTATTTTGAGGGAAAGAATATACTTACTTCCTTTAAAAATTGAGTTTGTAAAGAGTTTGAATTAACAATCATTTAGTTCATGAAACGGTCTTGATTTTGTCACCGTTCTCAGTACAGTTGCGTATTGGAGGGACCTACGTGATAATTTCAGTAACAGTATCTGGTATTGTTAAATAGCAGCTGTATTTTTAAGAGGTACACTCAGTTCCCGTATACTTTGTGATGGCATGATAACGTGGACCGTTGTACAGCAGTCTTTCCCTCCGTTTATCAAAACAGGAGAGATTTCTACTTCAAGGCTAGATTCTCTCTCTCTCTCTGCATAAGAGTATGGTGGACAGATTGTGAGCTTTGGCATTTAGAAGACCTGCCCTAAATCGGGTCTCGTCTCCTTCCCGACCTGGGACTTTGGGCGTGTTTCTTGGTGTCTGCGTCTGTAAAAGGGGCCGGCAGTACCTACCTCGCTGTGGGGTTGCCGAGGGGCTTGTTGACCTCACCTGGGACATTTGGGAAGTACTTGAGATACAGGAGGAGCAGCCGTGACCACCGGGGGCCGAAATGTACCAGCTACGTGAAAGTTGATTTGAAACTTCAGGAAGATTTGTGGAGGATTACTTTTTAGGGATGATAGCAAAGCTACATCTAAGAAATTGTGGTGGTGCTGACATAGCTTTATTTATTTACTTTTTGAGATAGAAATTGCTTTATCTTATAACAGTATAAGTTGTAAAAAAAATAGGCAAAATGTTTAGTAGGTAACTAAACCTCAAACTTTATATGATGATTAAATTATTAACTAGTGCCTCACTGTGTCTTACATGATGATTAAATCATTAGCTGATTCCTTCTTTATTAAATGAGGGAAAAGTTTTGGTATGGAGAAAACAAAAAATAATCAGGTTCAGATTTTAAAGTAATTATACTTTGGATTTTTTTGTCTTAGAGAAAGAGAGAGAGAGCATGTGCAATTGGGGGAGGGGCAGAGGGAGCGAGAGAGAATCTTAAGCAGACTCCACACTCAGCGCAGAGCCTGATGCGGGGCTTGATCCCACAACGCTTGGATGATCATGACGTGAGCCGAAATCAAGAGTCGGATGCTCAACCGACCGAGCCACCCAGGTGCCCCAAAGTACCATACTTTTAATTAAACTGGCCTTATTACTTCCAGTATTCACGAAACAATGTTATGGAAATAATCATTGTCAATTAGAGTCTCTTTTCCAAAACTGTTTTTGGGGGGACTTGAAAACTGTCTTCTTCCCTTGTTTGGAATAAACTTTATTTGAAAGTAAAACGAATGTCTGATCTCGTGTTGACTAGAGAGCTGCTATGTGGTTACCGCACGTAGGGCACACACCCACAGGTCCGTAGGACGACTGGAGTTGGGACTATTAAAATCTCTGTGGCACTTATACTTATTTGTCCATGAAGTCATTTATTCAGCATGACACAGTGTTACTCTTCTGATCTCTGTGAAATGTTTGCCACTACACAGCTGAAACTTGGTATATTACTTTACCAATCCATTTATTTGGCCCGTTCGTACCAGAAATAAAAGTTGTGTATTCAGATAAATCAGAGGCAGAATTATTTGATAGCTTTGGCATTAGGGAATATTTTAGGTTGTGATATATCTACTTTTCTTTAAAGCTGAAGTCATTAACAGTTACGTTACTTAAGAATTTATTGGTTTGTACACTTTCTGGCAAGCAAATAAGTTCTCATCTAGAAAGGCAAGTTCTTACTGTTCTAGAATGATTGAATTTTAAAGCCCTGAGTTGTTAGAAGTATGTATATATAAATATATGTCCTTTTAGTGATAAAAGTAAGATTAGCGGGCAAAAACTGAAAAAATAAGGCTATATCAACACAAGAAAAAGTTAGAATTAAGTGTACTGAAACCATCAGTTTTATAGAAAACATTTCCTGTTATCTTTTTTAGAACACAAAGAAGACATCTGAGGTTGTTTAGAATGCTAGATTTAAATATTTGTACACTTTTATATTTTAGTTGAGATAACTTGATACTTAATGTTTCTCCTTCCACATTGACTAATAAGTATTAATTTTTATTATAAGCAGTTGATTTTTAAAACAGACTTGTGAAGGGCTTAAAAAAGTTTTTAAACTTTTTTGAGTTATCTGAAAAATTTGTGTTGTTTTAATGATCTTAGTTCCCTCTAAAATGCCCAGAATTAAATTATACTTCTGATTTATTTTTTTAGAAGAGATGTAATAAAGTAACTAACTTAATGTGTAGTAAGAACTTAGTGTATTCCAGTGTTCTGAGTAACTTCTGAGTAAGCATTCTGAATGCCGTTCTTCTCCTTTTGCCATTACCTTAGTTCAGGCTTCATCATTTCTTACTTGGATTTTTGCTGTCCTATTTTTTCTGTCTTTACTTTTATTCCTATACAAAGTAACATCCATACGCTGCCTTTCAGCCATTGTTTTCTTAATAGTATTGTGCAGCTTATCTCCTTTCTTTTTTTAAATTAAAAGAGAAATTTGTTTAGTGTTTATTTATTCTTGAGAGAGAGAGAGAGAGAGAGAGAGAGAGATGGAGCATGAGCGGGGGAGGGGCAGAGTGAGAGAGGGAGACAGAATCTGAAGCAGGCTCCAGGCTCTGAGCGTCAGTGCAGAGCCTGATGAGGGGCTCGAACCCACAAGCCATGAGCTCATGACCTGAGCCGAAGTCCGACGCTTAATGGACTGAGCCCCCCAGGCGCCCCCCCCCCCAGGTGCTTTCATGGCCTCCTGTCTTCATGTGGTATTCTGCCAGGAAGCCCTCTTCTCACTTGTAGGTGGCATCTGTGGCATCTCCCGGTGGTCCTTGAGTCTTTTCGGTGGGCCTCCTTTGGGGGGACTTGCTTCCTTCCCCTGTAGTAGGGATTACAATTGTACCATGATCATCTATAGATGTGTCTTTTCTCTTATCTACCATGGCATTCCCAAATAAATATACTCTGCCTACTGCAGACAGAGCTTTTGTACAGGGAAAATGAAACATGAAAGCTGGGTAGGTCTTAGGTCCCATTGGTTTGTCAGAGGAAGGATCTAACAATACATCAATGTGCCCCTTCCTGGAGGGGGGGCGAGTCCGGGTTCCTGCATGGGTATCTTCCAGGGTGTGTTTTTGTTTTTTTTTTAGGACCATTTTAGAGCCTCAGCACAAAAGAAGACATGAGAGTTTGCTTTATTTTGGTACAGCTTAGGCTTTTAGTCCAGAACCTCCAGGTTAAATTAAACCTCCAGGCTCTTCACAAATGCAGTGAGTCTTTACAGAAGCCTTACCACCCTCTGCTTGGTGTCCTGGTCCTTCAGCTGGCCGTTAGGAATGAGCCCCACAGCCGCCGCCGTGTGTGCCCGCCAGGGGAGGTGGTGTGCCAGGCCTCTTGCTGTGGTGGAGCTCAGCCTGACTGCGGCCCGAGGCGGGATGCTGCCCACCCGCCAAGGTGTGAGCCGCTTCCTTCCCTGGCCACGCCCTTCGAGGGCCACGTGTTCGGCCCCGGAGCTTTCTCCTGCCCGCGGTGCTCCTCTCCCAGTGCTCCTCTCCCAGCTTCCGTCTTCTTCCCCAGCCTGTCAGGGCAGCGCTGGCACACCTCCGGGTTCGGGTGCCTCAAAGGCAGGAAGACGGCTGCTAGTGTGTGGTTGTAATGGGAGTTGATGACAAGTTAAAGGAAACTCTTGAGAATAGTGTTGAGATTGTTAACCTAATATATGGCTAAGCAAACCCTTACGTAGCATAGGCACTAGCCTTTTTTCCCTGCAGCCAGGGATTATCAAAGGTTCCTGTCTGTTCAGTATTTTATTGTTTTTAAACTGCTTTCATATATTTTGTTTCATTTGATCTGTTAAAAATCTGAGAAGTAACCAAGGCAAATTTTATTGTGCATATTTTATAGATAAAGTCTTGAAGCCCAAGTTTTCTTGGGAAACTTCCAGGACGTAGTGGCAGAGCTGGAACCAGACTCCAAAGAGTGTTTTTTCCCCGTGTGAGCATTGACTGATCAAATAGTTCTCAAACCTTCTGGAGATTAGAGAAGGGTTCCTGCAGTGCAGTTCTATAAAGATGCCTCATACTGTTTCTATGAAAAAAAAATCCATACATGTATATTTTTTCCTTTAGGAGAGAACATCTTGAGAGCGTGTGAATGTGTATTTGGTGAGTTTGCCAGGTTTCAGTAGAGATCAGGGGAGCATGCTTGTGGTTCTAGGACTTGATTGACTACTTCAGGGAACCCCACAAGCCACAGGAGTGGCTTTGAGCATCGTGTGTTTTCTGCCGTGTGGATTCTTCGTCCTATGTTACTTGGTGCCATAATGAATGATTATTTAAATGCCACGGACATGGGGGCACTGAGGTCTAAAAGCATGTGGGGAAGAGCATGCAGCCAACAGTGACACAGATAATGACTCTTCAGACCCGCCGCCCAGTGAGTCCTTGCCGAGCCTAGTGAAGGTGTTTGGCTCATTAACAGTTCTATACTGCACGTCCAGATGGCCCTGGAACTTCAAAAGTAATACTAGCCAGAGAAAGTGGAGTAACAGTTATATCTAATTTGGCTGTTTATGTATCAAAAATAGACAACTGGGGCCTGGAATGTTATTTACTGAGAAACATTTGCAAATAACTGCCTGAAATCTTCTCTTACTTGAATATGTAGAAATAAAATATGAAGGTTATAAAAAATAAGTCAGCCTTTTAAAAGTTTAAGATGTTAGAGTTTAAAAAACACCATAAGTTGTAATGCATAGAGAAATTTTAGTCTATATGTTATACATAAGGCTTTGTTTGGGTCTGATTCTATGATGATGTTTGATGTCAACTCATGAATTTTCTTACACAGTTAAAGGCAATTAAATAGCTTATATCATTGTTAAATAAAACCAAATCCCTATGTTACCAAATGCATAGTTCCAGTAAAGTGAGAAAACCTCGGGAGACCGACACTGAACAGGCAGCACAAAACTCAAAGAGTTAGTCAGTGAGTGACCCCTGGCTGCTTACAAGGGGACATAGGCTAATAGGCGCATGGAGGCCAGGAGTTGGAACCGAGGCTCTGCCGAAATCCTTCAGCAAAAGGGCCTTCTTGTTTAAAACGCACATACTCATACACACACGTGCACGCATGTACTCACACACATGTGCACAGCCGTGCATACGCACGTGTGCATGCACACCCCTTGCTCACTGATAGGGGAAGACTCCTAGTCTTAATTCTGGGCAGAGGTTTCCCCTCAGAGTTCATCCATAGGCATTTACTTCTTAGGAGTTGGGGTTCAGTATTTAATACCTTTTGGGAAATCCCCCAGGCCAAGAAATTAGCATAGAAGATGTCTCAAAGCATTATGTATCATTTTGTCGTTTTAGCCTAATGTATAGTAGGTACTTGTAAGTAAATTTTATTTAAAATTGGTGGAGTGCCTGAGTGGCTCATTTGGTTAAGCGTCCAACTCTTGCTTTCGGCTCAGGTCATGATCTCAGAGTCATGACATTGAGCCCCACGTCAGCTCTGCGCTGACAGCCTGGAGCCTCTTGGGATTCTCTCCTCCCTCTGGCTCTGCCCCTCCCTTGCAAGTGTGTGCATGTGTTCTCTCTCTCAAAATTAAATAAATAAATAAATAAATAAATTTTTTTAGTTAAAAATGGTTTAAATATAACCAACAATTATAGTTGGTTTTAGAAAGTTGATTTAATATAAGGTTCATAATACACATTTTTTACTTGGTCCTGTTTAACTATGACTTGTGCTGCTTAATTGCATTTAAATTAATTATATGAGAAAACTCAGGACTTGACAATAAATACCATATAAGCAGACCTAAACAAAACCTGATTTCATTTTATCCTAGCTTTTTTACATTTTAAACTTACACTCTCTCTTGGTAATTTGATACTGGCTTAGTTCTTTAAGTGTTACCATCCCTAAAAGCCAAGAATGAATAATACAATCTTTTTTTTTAGTTTTAGTACCTTTTCTGTGAGTTTTAATCTGTGTAATTTAATCTGTGTAATTAATTTTGTGAGATGCTTGAAAAGAATGAATCTAAATTAGTTTTTCTCTATGTTATTATTCAGTTATTCAAAGCAGTTATACAAGAATATTACCCTTATCTATTACTTTTAAATACTTTATTAGATTCTTATCTTTACTATAGTTCTATAAGGTTTGGACTTTTTGACTATAAGCTTGTAGCTCTTGGGATCACTCTTATTTCCCCTTTACTTTCGGTCTATAGTTTCTCTGGGACATTTCTCCATTGATTTGATCCCATCTACTTTCTATCATTTATGGATTTCTTAACATTGTTAGTCTGTGGATGCTCTTGTCTTCTAGCATAACTCATTTGGTTAATTCCTGTTGGCCACTTATTGTATGTCTGGTTCTGTTGCAGCTGCTAGGGACAGTGTGGATTGATTGGTTGATTGATTGTTTATTATATATTTTTCCTGTCTTCTGTGATTAAAAAAAGTGTGTGTTTAATCCATCATTTTGAACTCATGTCTCTGATTCCTTTTCTGTCTCTACTTGTTAGCTTTACTGGCCTTTTATCTGGAATACAGTATTAATTCCCTAATTGTTAATTTTGGGACATTCTTTGGCCTTTTTCCAGACTGGGAGGTTTTGTGGTCCCTGCTTGAATTGGCTCTGATTTTGTCGACAGATATGGGAGTTCAGTCTTTTGGCCTGTCCTCTTTAGCTTCGAAAGCTGTTTTGGCCTCTCCTGGCTTTACTGTTCAAAGAAGATCTTTTCCAATCTAATGTTCAGAAATCCTCGGGATTCCAAGATGAATTCTACAAATGTACAAATCTTTCTTGAATGCATCTGTATCGCAGGATCCTTAATGTTTAGTTTTTCTACGTCACATCAGGCTTGCGTAAAGCGTACTTTTGAGGCTGATGATTTTGATTGATTCTCTTGTGTATCTTGACTTCTATTGTTTTTCATTAATATTTTAATTTTAATTTAACCAATTTCATTGGAAGCCAATTAACCTCACATTATATTTTATATCATTCCAAATTACCTGTCAGTATTTGTACTTGGATTATTCTGTAAATATAATTGCTGTGTACATACATTTTATGCCCTTTTTCCTTTAATAATGTATTTTGTGTACATAAATTTTCTGGTGCTGGGAAAAGTTGTCCAAAACTTGGAAACGGGCAGAGGTCCTGGGTGTTCTGTCAGTGGAGTCCTGGGCATTGTGTAGTGTCCCTTGGGGGTTATCTCATGTTGTAGGGCTGTGTACCTTTGGCTGATTTCCTACCGACTTGGCTATTTCACTTCTTTTAGGGTTAGAGTTAACTGTAGGGAAGTAAGAGCAACGGAAATGATTTTGTCTGATATAATTGATTTCTTCTCCAAACAAAAGACAGCCCAAGCATTTTATTTTGTTGTCCCATAGGATATTACATCTAATTTAGCTAATTGATTTTAGCGTTTCCAATTGTCTAAGTATATCTGTGTTTTTCAAATTCTTCTTTGACCTGGCCTTAACAAAAATTAAAACCATGTGGCTCTACTGGTAAAGGGTGTGGGGAACAGAGAGCAAAGAGTGCTCGGCGGGGAGCTGCAGTCGGCAAGCAGCAGTAACACCCACTGTGGGCTGGCATGGAAGATGGGGCTGTGGTGGTGGAGTCCAGGAGATACTGACAAGTGTCCACCGGAACACAGGTTGCTGGACACTCCATTCAGAGCTGGATCTTGCCTGCCCACATCTACTCTCTGGATCCACTTACTAGTTCTGTTGTCACCACGGGCGGGAGGTGATAAAGAGAACAGGCAGGACAAGAACTCTTAGATATAAAGATGAATAAGGGACTCAGAAAATGACCTGACCTTTGGGAAAAACCAACACTGTGAGAGGTACCAAACTCAGTGCATTCTCAGAGTTAATAGACAAAGAGAAGATTTAAGGGAGATTTAAAAATATTTGACCTTGTGCTTTAGACATTTTTTTTTTTCCCCACAGAGGGAAATAAGGATATCTGATTCTCGATATTGCCAGAAATGAATGTTCTACAGAGTCATTCTGATTAAAAAAAATCAAGCCCAGACAGCTCGTGGCATATTTTTACTAGATAACTTCAGTTTCATACAAATTTGTTCAGAGATTTGAAGGTGGAGCATTCAGAGTTTTATTTTATGGAACTAGTATAATCTCGATACTGAAAGTAGACAAGGATAGTATGAGAAAGGAACATTATGGCCATTTTTATTTGTGAATACTTATGAATCAGAAAATGTTAAGCTGAATCCAGCCATGTAAGCAAAAGTCATCACTGAAGAAAATTTTATTTCAGGTATGCAAGATTGGTTTCACCTTAGGCAATCTATGCCTATAATTCATATTAGGAAAGTCAAGTGAGGAAAAAAAAAGTCAAGTGAGCATCTCAAAACGAACACAAAACACATTTAGTAAAATCGGTAACCACTCGTGATTAAAAGCAGACTGAGAACTTGAGGGGACGTTCTTAACCTGCTTATGGATTATCTACTCCAAGTCTGCAACTGACATGGTACTTAATGGTAAAATGTTGGAAGTATTTACTTTAAAATTGGGATGTCATCTTAAGTACTTTTGTCTCAATAATAACACTGTAATAGAGTTACTAGAAGTACAGTTAGACAAGAAAAGGAAAAATTGAAAGGAATAAACAAAATAGTCCTTATAAACAAATGATATTGTCTATGGAAAAATCCCATAGAATCTGAAGATAAGTTATTAAATTTAGCAAGGAACCTGGATGTAGGATTAATATAGAAAAAATTAATAGAGAATAAAATAGAAAAATATAGAAAAATCAGTAATAGCAACAAACAATGTCTAACTTAAAATATTCTTATAATAGGACAGCCCAAGGTATGTTGAAATAAATCGGACAAATGATATGTGAAATCTTTATGGAAATAATATATGGAAATAAAAAATCTTATTGAAAGATGTTAAGGAAGACTTAAATAAATGGATAGGTATTCTGTGTTTATGACTTTCTTTATATGGTAAAAATAACAGTTCTCAAATTTGTTTTTAGAGTCAGCTCAACTCTAATAAAAATTCCACCAGGTTATCTTATAGAATGTGATAAGCAGATAGTAAAATTCTTATGGAACATCAGAGAACCAAGAACGCCCAGAGCAATTTTGGAGAACTTGATTCTGTCAAATAAAAGAGGAGCAGAGAGGACTGGAGACATGTCTGGGAAGAAGACACATGAGGCCCATAAGCACGAGAAAAGCCCTCAGCATCACTAGTCTTTGGGGAGATGCAAATCAAAACCACAGTGGGGTACTTCTTCACACCCATTAGGACAGCTGCTAACAACAACTGCAAACCAGGCCCCTGCCCGCCCCCCACCTCCCCCCGCCAGAAAAACACCTGAGAAAATAACCAGCATCAGTGACGATGTAGAGAAATTGGAACTCTTTTTTTTTTTTTTAATGTTTATTTATTTTTGAGAGAGACAGAGACAGAATGAGAGTGGGTTAGGGGCAGAAAGAGAGGGAGACACAGAAACCAAAGCAGGTTCCAGGCTCTGAGCTGTCAGCACAGAGCCCAACACGGGGCTCGAATTCACGAGCCGTGAGATCATGACCTGAGCCAAAGTCGGATGCTCAACCGACTGAACCACCCAGGCACCCCAAGAAATTGGAACTCTTGTACGCTGTGGTGCGTATGTAAACGGTGCAGATGCTGTGGAATACAGTATGATGCTTACTCAAAAAATTAAAAATAGAATTACTATATATGATACAGCAATTCCATTTCTGGGTATATACACAAAAGAATTGAAAGCAAGCACTCCACAGACTGATCTATCTACCTACCTTCCTTCCTACTTCCTTCCTTCCTTCCTTCCTTCCTCTCTTCCTCTCTTCCAGGTTTTCATTCAAATTCCAGTTAGTTAACATACAGTATAATGTTAGTTTCAGGAGTACAATATAGTGATTCAACAAGTGCTCATCACAAGTGCCCTCTTTAATCCCCATCACCCATTTCACCCATTCCCTGCTCCCCCACCTCCCCTCTGGTAACCAGATGAGCTTAGGGTTCTCCCACTCCACTGTCCCCCTCCTGTCTCTCCTTCGCAGAATGTTTATACACTGATTTTCCTGGCGCACTATTTATAATGGCCAAAAGGTAGAAACAATCCAAGTATCCACCAATGGATTCATAGGTAAACAAAATGTAGTATACACCTACAGTGGAATATTATTTCGCCTTAAAAAGCGAGGAATTTCTGACAGATGCCGTAACATGGATGAACCTTGAGAGCACTATGCCGAGTAAAGTAAGTCCGACCCAACGAGATAAATACTGTGTGATGCCACTTGTATGAGGTCCCTAGAATGGTCAAATTCATAGAGACAGAAAATAGAATGCTGGGTGCTAGGGGCTGGGGGCAGGAGGAGGAAGGAATGAGCACTTACTGTTTCATAGGTGCCGAGTTTCAGTTGGAGAATGTGAAGAAGCTCTGGGGATGGATGGTGATGGTGGCCGCAGAATGATTCGAATGCACATACGTAATGCCATAGAACTGTACACTTTAAAATGCTCAAAAAGGTAGACTTTATGTTGTGTGTGTGTGGCCACAATCAAAAATTAAAGTCAATAAATGACGAACACGGCAGTTCAAATCAGTGGTTACACTTGACCAGGTTGGTGTGGAAGTTTGGTGCAGTTGGGAGGGCCACGTGGGTGCCACAGTGGATGTGATCATGTTCCTTTAAGTATTTAATAGACATATAACACTAAACAGCATACTTTCATTATTTAAAAATAGAAAGGGACAAAAGCCTATTTATTTCTCGGTAATGGGCTCACATTACCCAAATTGAAGCTGCTATGTAAAACCAAAGTGCCAGTTTATTAGAGTGCGTGGGTGGCTCAGTCAGTTAAGTGTCGGACTCTTGGTTTCGGCTCAGGTCATGGTCTTACTGTCCTGAAGATAGACCCTCGAGTTGGGCTCCGTGCTGACAGTGCAGAGCCTGCTTGGGATTCTTTATCTCTCTTTCTCTCTCTCTGCCCTCCACCCTCTCTTTTTCTCTCCCTGTCTCTCTCAGAATAAATAAAATAAACTTAAAAAAATGCCAACTTACTTTCAATGGAAAATTGTAAAACACACATTTGTGCATACCGACCCACCCAGGATCGTTGTTATTGAGAGCTGGGGGGAATGTGGAAGTCAGGGAGATGGGCCTAGCTCAGCTAACGGAGGGTGTGATTGGAGTGAGGGCAGACGGCCCGAAGCTTTTCATGTCCGTGTGTCCTGTGTGGTTCACTGTCGCAGGGAGAGCTCTCCTGCGGTGTTCTCGAATTCCTAGTGCTTTCTGTGTGAATGTACTTTTTGCCACATAAGCGATGTGACATGATCATCCAAATCATGTGACAGTGCTTCATATTAAATTCTACACTTTAAAGTTTGTACATTTTGCTGTAGTAATGTCATAAATAATAACTCTAATGTTCTTAGTTTTGTTGTGTCTTTATTGAGTGTTTTATGAAACGAACAGTGGTATTGGCTTCTATTGCATCAAGTTTCTTAGAGGACAGAGTATTTGACCTCGGCATGAGTTTGCTATTTCGGAATTGAAAATTAATGTTCTAGTGGAAGAAGCTTTTATGTGTTTTGCTTTACTTCCTTTACTAAATTAGAGGTTTGTCTTCAGTAGGTTTTAAGCATTCTCCCCTACTTCCCTGTTTCCACGTCAGTTTGTCTTTGGTGTCTTGATTCTGTTGTGTGCGGAGGTGGAAAGCGTGGGCTCTGGACACTGGTGGACCTGAGTTTACAGGTCTGGTCCTGAAGCTGGCAAGCCTTGAACAGGGTGACCAGGGGCAGATTATTTAACTTTTGGGGACGTGAGCTTCCTGATTTATAATAAAATCTATCTTCTAATTTATCATGAAGATTCAGTGAGCACATACAAAGCAACTGGTAGGAGCTCGGCAAATGTCAGTTACCGTCTCTTCTTTTCCGTGAAATTGATTCCGTGAACTACAGATTTCCGTGAACTACAGATTTATTGGAATCTATTTATTGAAATAGAAGGAAAGCTCTTTACTGGCTGGCCTTTAAGTTATTCTGATATGATGTAGAATACTGAGAAATATTTTTTCCAAGTTTAGAATTGTGTTTTAAAATTTTAATACAGAGTCCCTGCAGTCTTTCTATGGTTCAGTTCTTTGATTTACTTGTTTCATTTACTTGTTGTGTTAATTTATTTACTTGCAATCTGGAGGATTTTTGCTTGTCTAATATCATGAGAAATTTCTGCTTAATTTGAATACAATGAACATCTTAGTTAAATGAACTGGTAATGATAGTGTTTTTATTTTAACTTATCCTAAAATACATTCTTTTTGTCAAATTACAATAACTTGAGTGTCATAAAGTTTTAATTTTTCCATCTTATATAGACTACATTAAATGAAGAAAATGTTAATATTAAAAAAATCATTCACTATAGCTTAACATAGCTTTCTATAAAGCTGTTTTCTTTGAGCTGGTACCAAAACTTTTTGGTCCAAACTCTTAATGATTACCTTGGGAGCAAGGGGGGAGATGTTTGACACTCTATAGAGATGCTTGTTTGTAGCTTTTTTCATGGTTTCAGATAATTACTACCTGCCTGTATTTTCTGTTCCTTGTTAGTGCTTCCATCCATCTTCCCCAGATGACTGCATGTACGTCTGGTGCAGTCTTGATGGCATGCTGTGCAAACCTTATCTGAATGTTACTAAGAGACTCTTTTTGTTCAATGAAGGCGGTGGCTTGATATTTCTCTTAAATGTTCTGTAAATGTAGAAAATTTTCCCAGGCTTTCCTGGTGGGTGGAGCCCTAGTACATACAGTGGTGTTTACATACCTCCCAAGAGGTCAGGATGTCCAGGCAAAATCTTGTTTAAATGTTCATCACCATAGAAACATATCAGCTTATTGTTAGAGCTTTTGTAAACACATTGTAATTTTCACTTCATTGATCTTCAGTACAAAGCAATTAAGTGTGTAATTGACCAGCAGAAATTTTTCAAAAAGCAGATATAACTATTTTAATGTTTTAGACTTTATGCATTCAGTGCTTATTTCAATCTAGAAAGAAAGCTGTGTCTACATGTATTTAGTCTTCACTAGCCTATTTAATTTAAACTGTTTTAACGTTGTGATAGTTGTAATTTCCAAAATAATATCGAGAGAAACAGTGCAATCATATAGCTCACGTTTCTTAAAAACAATATAGTGTTTCGTTAGCAGGAAGAAAGTAGTTCGTTTTGATGGTGTTTTTAAGTCATACGTTGAGTGTTTGTTGAACTATGATTTTAGTAAAAGGGGAGGAATTTCATTATAGTAATTTAGATTAATGGTTTTTGGGAGGGATTGAGATAACTATTCATACTAGAGATGAAATTATTACAAGGTTCTTGGAATCTTAGTAATACATGACTTAATATAAGCTTTCAAAATTACTTGAAAGGAGTACCACTGTTGATAATAAGAACACGTTCTTAATAGTTTTGTGACCTTGTATTCAGGAGACTTTCCTTTTTAAGATTAACAATGGAAACCTTTTTCCTCTCTGACAATGTTTTGCCACTTTGTTACTCGCAGGGCATTTCAGTAAGTTATTCTGACATCTGGCACATCTTTTAGCTCAGCGTATAGGAGAATAGAGTTGATGGGAACCTTCCCCTTGGGGCTTCCTAACTCCCGATTCTGACTCTTAATGGAAAAATGAGCAGTAGGCATATTTTTTGCTTATATGCTGTCCTGCTGGTGATTAATGGTAGAGATAAAAGCTCTCAATGCTTTCATTACTTTGCAGACAGAATCACATACAAAAGTTTAAAAGTCTCACATCTTACATGCCACACAAGACTGTACTTTTTAGGCTTTGTAATACCTTTATGATCTCAAGAAACGTGGTGGTATCAGTTCATGTATTTCTGGCACTTGTATGAGTCCGTCAATTTTGAATTTATACATGAAATCTCTGGTTGTTCATAGCCCTGTTACCTCTCTTCTCTCTGTCCGAAAGTTGTTGAAGACAAAAAAGCTGCCACATTGCATTTAATGAACAAGTTTATGTTTTTCTATTGGTTTTGCTAAAGCTCATAAATGGTGACTCTTCACTGATTTCAAGTTGGGCTGGTTTTGTCTTGTTTAATCAGAAAAACAGAATGCAATTGAAAGGAAAACATAACTGTCCTGGCCTCCTAGTGGATTGAGTCAGAATAACAGCTGTTTCTTACTATATCGGTTATCTTCAATATTTCATAAGCAGGCCTAGTCATATTCAGCAATTTTGTTGACTTTTTCTGTGGCAGCCTTTTCTGTAAGCGTAATATTGCCAAGTCACTCTTTTTTGCTTAGTTTGATAACTGAAAACGAGCAGATTTCTTTTGATGAGTTATTTACTATTTTTATTTTTTATTTTATTTTATTTTTATTTTTATTTTTATTTTTTTTATTTTTATTTTTGAGACAGAGAGAGACAGAGCATGAACGGGGGAGGGGCAGAGAGAGAGGGAGACACAGAATCGGAAACAGGCTCCAGGCTCCGAGCCATCAGCCCAGAGCCTGACGCGGGGCTCGAACTCACGGACCGTGAGATCGTGACCTGGCCGAAGTCGGACGCTTAACCGACTGCGCCACCCAGGCGCCCCACTATTTTTAAAAATAAATATTGATAATAAATCTTGAACAGTTTATATGATTTGACTATAGAGCTCTTTTTCTCTTAAATGATTCTTATTTGACTGCTTAAGCATGTGGGTGTACATTTCTTCTCGATGTTATATATCTGTAATAGAAAAAAACCTCTTCTTGGAATTATATAGCTTGTTTCTTTTGAGAGAAACTGTTCACATATAATTTTTTTGACATGAAGATTTATTTGAGGACTCAGTTTGTCAGCATATAGGGATAAACGTGTAGGTCTTGAACCTAAGTATCACTGTCGGACGGATTATACGTATGTAGGCTGCATTTTAAAAACTACTTTTCTAAATGAGAGAATAATTTTTCTTAATGTAAACAGAGGGGTTAGTTTTTGAATTTAGTAGTAGATTTCCTGTTTTTGACATAAATGGTACTAAAAACATTAAGTTAGAGCAATAGCACGTTAAATGAGGTTACTTTAACCAAGCTGTTTTTCAAGTAATTTTATATCAAGGTTAAATTTAGAAAATTGAGCTCAGGGGTGCATGGGTGGCTCAGTCGGTTAAGCACCCGACTGTGGCTTAGGGCATCATGATCTCATGGTTTGTGAGTTCGAGCCCCGCGTTGGGCTCTGTGCTAACAGCTTGGAGCCTGGAGCCTGCTTTGGATTCTGTGTCTCCCTTTCTCTGCTTCTGTCTCTCTCAAAAATAAATAAACATTAAAGGTTAAAGAAAACACTTAAGAAAATTGAGCTTAAAGTACTTGAGAGTACAGAGATTATATCAGATTTTGTTAGAAGCGGACTGTTGATACTCCGCCCTGACCAATATGGTAACCACTAGCCATGGGTGGCTATATAAATTTCAAAGAACTAAAATTACATAAAATTAAAAATCAGGGGTGTCTGGGTGGCTCCGGTTAGGCAGCTGACTCTTGATCTCAGCTCAGGTCATGATCTCAGGGTTATGGGTTTGAGCCCCGCGTTGGGCCGCCCTGGGTGTGAAGCCTACTTAAAATAAGTAAATAAAAAAGAAGTAAAATAAAAATCAGTTCTTCAGTCATAGAAACGGCATTCGAAGTACTTGATAAACACATATGGCTGGTTGCTATCTTACTGGGTGACTTAGAACATTTCCTTCATCACGAAAGGGTCTGTTGGACAGCACTTTTGTATGCTAGTCAATCATAAATAATTTGTGTCGTCTATAATTATTTTGTTCAGTATCTAAACAACAAAAGAAGCAAGGCCCAACTTTAGGGATGTATGTGTGTAGCACCTCACTTGGCTAGAAGTGGTGCTAATGAGATTTGAGGTTAATTTGCTGTTGCATTAGTGCACCTGTCTCCCTGTTGCTGGCCCATACTTCTGTTAGCAAGTCATGACTAAGAGTGATGTGGTCAGAGTTGTGTTTTGCAGAGATCGTACTCCCACCGCAATGTAGGCAGCAGGTGAGGCAGAGAGAGACGAGAGTTGGCTATTGGGACTACGAGGTGGCAAGGCAGTCGTCCAGGTGAGACGGATGTGGTTGCGGAAGGAGGAGCGGATGGCTTTAGTGGTAAGGACACAGGAGAATCAGAAGGACTTGGTGTTTGAATAGATCAGGGTCCAAGGTGTGTATGTGTGTGTGTCAGAGGGTGCAGCAGGAAGGGAGGTGACAAGGATGTTTCCAACGTCTGGAAAGAATAACACAGTGGGTATTGGTGCCATTTATTGCCATATGTAACACCGAAGGAGAAGGTTTAGGGGATAAAATGACGAGTCTGACTTTAGAATTAAGTTTAGGACTAGGGAAATACCCAAGGGGAGGTGGCAGTTAGGATGTGTGGCTCTTGGTCTCAGTTTACGGATTTGGACTACAGATAGAAACCTCAGGGTCGCTGGCTCCATGGGGAGGCCAGATCACCTAGGGGAAGAACAGAGCAGTCTGGCCGGCGTCTTCATCAGAATTGACTGAGGTGCCTTTGAGCTGGTTGTCGGGGATTGGCGAGCCCCTCTCAAAGTTTGAGAAGTGCTGATCCAGCATGGGAAAGGAGGAACATCTAAGCCCGAGCCATTGTCCTTTGTAGAATGAAATAAGAACGGAGACAGAGAAACCAGGGGGTAGGGAAGGAAGCTGAGGGATGTGCAGGCTGCCCAGCTGTGTCTTGCTAAGGAAGAGGTAGTGGCAGGTGCAGTTTGCAGGAAAGTAGGGATGAGATTAGGATCAAGGAGAATGGAAAACATTTAAAAACTCATTGAGGGAATTGTTAGCCAGAAATCAGCATAAGTATTGCCCAGTGACCGCAGAGGCCCACCCTGGAATGTGGAAGGTTCTCGTGATTTTGTAAATGTCTTTCACAGGACCGAGAATTCAAGGAGTGAGCTGCCAGTGGAATTAAGCTGGTCTGGTGGAAATCAAAGGGACCAGGAATATTAGAGTGTTATTGGTACCGGATTATCATTAAAGTACACAGTTTAACGTCGGGTTTAGGCAAGTGAAAACAACACCGATTGAGGGAGGTGGGTGGATTGAGGGAGTGGAGGTCACCGTGATGAAGACAACAGTGCTGGCTTCAGGACCAGATGTGTCGAAGAGAAGCATGGAGCAGTCTCCCGGCCGGAGAGCTTAGAGGGAGCCGGGCTAGTGCATGGAGGGGGCTGTGGTAGAGTGGAGGTTAAGTTCTTTAGGAGCTGGTGTGTTACTCGCGATGGTGGGGGATGCGATACAAGTGCTTGTGAACCTGGTGCTCACATCATCGAGAAAGACTTACAGGCCTGTGGATGGTAGGTGACAGAGACGGGAAGTAGGTGATGAGCTGGCGTTAGAAGGTGATGTAAATTTAATTCAGAACCACAGATCCTTGGAAATCTTAAAGACAAAGGCAAGAATTGGAGTCATTACAGTTAACCCTTACATTGTGCTTACTAAGCATCCAGCCTAATGCTCCGCATGTTGCTTATGTTAACTTATTTGATCCTTTTAATGACCCGGTAAAGTAGGGGTGTTATTAATAAACCCATTTTTACAAAGGAATAAACTGAGGCACGGAGAGCTTAGAAATGTGCCCCGTGTTACACAGTTGGTCAGTGACGGGACCAGGCTCTGAACATCAGCAGTCTGCTGCTAGGGTTGGGGTCCTGAACTAGCTCACCATAATGTCTCATAAACTGAACTTGGATATTTTCAGAGTTATTTTGTCAATCTCTTGGAAGCTAATTCTTTTGAGAAAAAAATTAAAAACATTAATTTGTTCTCATATTAACGTCATGCACATTCATTCTAGGAAATTTGGAAAATACAGAAAAGCACAAAGTATCCAAGAAAACTAGTTCCTTGTAACCGTAGTCTTTTTAGCTGGCCTTGTGCACAAACAGAGTAACCCCCTGCTCCTCTCTGGGAAAGGAGCTATGACCAGGCTCCCTAAGCAGCTCGGCCTCTGACAAGCATCAGCATGTCAGGTCTTTGGGGACCCTTACTTCTCCCACCTGCCTCCTGCTTGGGTAAGAACTCACTGCAAGATCCTGGAAGTCTTCTCATTGCCCTTAACCCAACCTTCTGGGCCCTTATTTGTTCTTCTTCAGAAAGCCGTGGTAGCTGCCTACCCTTGCCACCCAAATCTGCTAGAACTGTGGAGGCTCTGAGACTTTACTGTACTTGCAAGCTGACAAGTTAGTCTGCTAGATTCCTGCACGGTGGTTGTGGACATGAGACTCCTGGACCAGAGGCAAAGGACTTCATTACTCAGAACGAGGCAAGCCATCAGCTTCCTGTTCCCAGGACAACTCCACCCTCCCACTAGCCTCAGAGGGGCAGCGCGGCTTGGGTGGAGGCTGTTCCTACAGCGGGCTCAGGTCATAGCTGAGGACCCTTGAACTCGGAGGAACCCACAAATGGGCTGCAGGCACACCTGCCTCCCCTTTGTTCTGTAGAGGGACATTATTCTTCTCATACCAGACAGGAAACAGACCTACTTCTGTTTCAGAGAGATGCCATCTCTGTTTTTCAAGGCTGTTTGCTATCCAGAAATCCTTAAAAAGACAGTCCAGAGCAAGGGCTATCTATCCTTGCCTGTATCTGTGAGATGCACAGAAATGGGAGAGACCCATGGAGCATTGGCTTCCAAAGCAGAGTAACATACTTGAAGAAAAACACACTTAGCTGCCAAGGAATATTTCTTTTCTTTTCTTTTCTTTTCTTTTTTTAAAAGTTTATTTATTTTGAGACAGAGAAAGAGAGAGGCAGAGAGAGAAGGGAGAGAATCCCAAGTAGGCTCTGTGCTGTCAGCACAGAGCCCAATGTGGGGCTTGAACCCACGAACCGTGAGCTCATGACCTGAGCCGAAATCAAGAGTCAGGTGCTTAACTGACTGAGCCACCCAGACTCCCCTATTTCTTACCAAAATGTCAGAGGAAGTGTGTAAATCTTCTGGTCGATTTATTCCCCAACATTTATTATCATTGTAACAGTTCTATATTATAGTTATTAGTACATTATTACATTTGTTTAGTAATTACCACAATTATTATTAAAACACTTTTGTTTGGACAGTGGGTCTCAGATGGTTCCAAGGATCACTACTGTTTAGTTCATATATTATAACACTGTTACAGTGTTTAGCTTATATGTCGTAACATTTAAGACACACGTTACGTGTTTTGGGAGCCCGACTGCTACTAAGGGCTGGTCAGAAGCAGATGGGATTTGGGCTCCAGTCAGAGTCAGGAAGTGATACACATTGGAGCACTGATTCTTTTTATCCGTTTTATTTATACACTTTCCACATAATATTTGATGTGTAATAATCTTGCTTAGGAAAAAAAGACGGTGGCTTAGAAAGAGAGAAGGAAAGAAAAAAGAAATCACCATTAAAAGGTGGTGGTCATGTTTTGGCATCCTAAGTGGTTTAAAGTTTGGAAGTGCAGGTCTGGAGAGTTCTTCAGGAAAGTAGCAGTGTGTTTTTCGTAGTGTGTCTGGGGACTGTTCGTGTTTCATCTCACTTGAGTAATAGCTACTGTTAGAGCTGATGTGTTAAATAAAATACAAGCATCATTCATTCTGGTTCACCGGCCTCCCTTGCTATGAACACTTAAGATGTGCTGACTCCACATTTGAGGACATCGCTTAACCTGCCCAGGCAGCCCTGTTGTAGGACTGGACTAGTAAGGACAGGCCCCTTCGACTCTGAGTCATTATGGAGGGCTGGGGGCACTTCGCTGGGGTCTCAGGGCATTCCCTGTCCTCTCTGTTGCATCCGAGCACCCGGGGCCATGATTGAAGTGCAACCTATCCCTTTAATTCAGAAATTAGCAAATAGTATCAGGGTAAAGTTGGAGTCAGTATATGTTTTAGATCTTTGTAATACATCTTTAAACTATTTTTAATATGGAAGGAAAGATTACAGGATTTATTGAGAGGCATGGGTTTATTTATAATTTTGTTTGTTGTATTAGATGTACATTAGTGCATTACAATATAAAACATTGAATGCATCGTTGAATTTAGGTACGGATTCAATCGTTGGGTGACTTTGCTGGAATAGAAGGAAGTTGTTTTTTGTTCATTTGTTTGCCTTTTCTAGTAGGTTTCAAGTTTAGAGGTCTGGCCTCTGGTTTGACCCTGAGGACAGAATGTTTTACGTTTAAAACAAAAGTGTGCATAAAGGTGCTTTATTATAAAAACAAAATTGTGCATAAAGAGGCTTTATTAAATACCAGCTGCATGAAGTGATGACATCTTATCTAATGTGAAAAAGGAAACGATCGGTAATTGAGAGCAGTGTTCTTCCTTCGGGGAGTCCTCGGGCTGCACACCAGAGGGCGCTTGGAGGCTGTGGGAGCAGCCCAGCCGGGCCTGCGCTCTTGCCCAAGCGGGTGCTCTGTGCTCTCGCCAAGTGCGGTGCTCCCGGAACTGCCTGGCTGTGCGCCTCAACAGCCGAGACGCCCTTGATTAGAATCACAGTTAAGAATTCATTAACCTGCGTTTTAAAAGATGGTTCTACAAAATGTTTTTAGAAAGAATATTTTTAGTTCTTTCTTGAAAGCTTAATGGTATTTCACATAATTTTGTAAAGAAAAGTCCGTCTAAACATTACAAACTCTAAAGCTAGTGGGTTTTATCTTGCTAATAAATATAAATTTCCTGCCCTTCCAAAGAATTTTTGTGCTTTCGTGTAGATAGAAACCTAATTATTCGTGAGATGACATAAAATACTGAAATCACGTCTCCGTTGTCTTTTTCAGGGAATCCGAGCCCGAATTTTAGAGACTCTGGTCATGCTTATTCTTCTCGCGTTGCTTATTCTTGGGATAGTGTGGGTCGCCTCCGCGCTCATTGACAATGACGCTGCCAGCATGGAGTCTTTGTATGGTAAACCGGCTTCTCTGATGGAGACGATAGTCTGGGATATACTTACACATGCACTTTCTAGACATTGTAATAATTCCTTGTAGAGTTATCCCGTTGTTACAGATTAAGTCTTTAGACATGTATAAGAACAGAGTATTCATGTGTTTGCTGTATTCAGAACGAGCAAGCAGCTTTTTTTTGTTTGTTTGTTAATTGGTTTCTGTTCTTAAAATTCTTTGGAGGCTTTTTTTCTCCCTCCAAACAGGTTTCGCAAGAGTTATCTCCTTTTCTTCTATTTTAGATCTTTTTTATTGTACAATTTAGAAATTATATGGGTTAGCAGACTCAAACAGGCAATTATGATGTTTACCATACATTAATTTATGTCAACCTATATCTTAATGTATAATATTTTGGATTTACTAAAATCTATTTACATTTCTTTTTAGATCTCTGGGAGTTCTACCTACCCTATTTATATTCCTGTATATCTTTGATGGGATGTTTGTTACTTCTCTGTAAGTATTTTTCCAGCCTAATGGTTGATGGGAAAGTGGAGTTCTGTGTTTTGAAAAATAGGAAGGTTTCCTGATGAGATCACTTAACAGCTTGGAGATTTTTAAAGCTTTAGCCTTTAACTTTTTTTACGTTAAGATCGATTTTGATAAACTGAAACCTTGAAAGAAAACGTGCGTGTTTTTCTCTAAGGAAAGCGTCTTTTGCAGAGAGACACACACGTACACGCACACGCGGGCGCATCCATTGCAGTGTTAGATTCTTTTTTTTTTTTAATTTTTAACATTTATTTTTGAGAGAGAGAGAGAGAGAGAGAGAGAGAGCGAGAGAGAGAGAGAGAGAGAGCGTGTGCACGTACAAGGGGAGGAGGGGCAGAGAGAGAGAGAGACACACACACACACACACACACAGAATCGGAAGCAGGCTCCAGGCTCCGAGCCGTCAGCACAGAGCCCGACGCGGGGCTCGAACCCATGAGCTGTGAGATCATGACCTGAGCTGAAGTTGGACGCTTAACCGACCGAGCCACCCAGACAACCCTAGATTCTGCTTTTGGCTGGTGACGTGGAATGCTGTGTGATGAATTTGTGGTTTTTATTTCAAATTTGTTCAGTCTTACTTGAGGGATTATGGTCTATCTCAGAGACATTGTAAGTAGATAAATGCAGTGAAAGGGAGTGGAGATAATACTTGTCACTTTTAGATGTTCCTATCTGGTTCTCAATTTCATTAGCTCTTGAAATTTAATCTGCCCTTTAGTTGATTTTCTTTAATTTCTTCTAAGTGAAAATACTTACTCTGATTGGACTGCTAGAGTCTTGAGCATCCTAAGCCTTCTTTAGTCTTTATGTATCTTTCTTCCTCCACGTCCCCGTGCCCCCAGCTTCTTTATTGATTGAAGAATCCTCTGGCAAAATTGGAGACAGGAGTTTTCTGGAAACAATAACCTTTGAGTTCGTTCTGTACTTTTAAACTAGCGGTTCATGTGCCTCCTCTCCGTCTGTGGTCTCTCCCTCAGTGTGCACCCCCGTCGGCCTCTCCCGCATGTTCACAGTGATGGGGCAGTTGCTGGTGAAGCCAACGGTAAGTTTATCATCGTGAACCATCTTGGTTCTCAAATAAATGTGCTTACATTTGAACATCTTTTAGGTTGTGAATGAGCAATCAGAAACGTATGAATGTTTTTGTGGGTTTAGGACGTAGTTGTTACTGTTGCTTTCATTTTAATATTTTTCATCTTTGGAAACCAAATTTGTTTTTGCTTTTAAAATACTAACTATAGACACTTAGGTTAAAAAGTTCCTCTAGCAAATTTTAAGACAAAATTTACAAATATTTACATGTATCTTAGGTACGTATTTATCTCCCTTCCCAAAGCTGGTTTTTCTCCTAAACTTATTATTATTATTGTTATCATTGTTATTATCCTCAAAACTTTACACCTTTTTTCTGGTTCCTAACATCTAATAATAATGTTTTTTAAATCAGTATAGGCTATATGTTTGTGATAAGTACTGTATTTTACACACATGTCATTTAATCCTGTTAACAAATCCCTAAGTTAGGTGGTGGGCTTATTTTATGGCTGAATTGCATGTAGTTCAGGGAGATTAAGTGGCTTGTACAAGATTGCAGGTCAGTGCGGGTGGGGCAGGGTTTGATCCCAGACACTGGTTTCAGACCCTGGGCTCTGGAGCACTGTTCGATCTGGCCATAAGCTCCAGAGTACTGGAGCTACTTCGCTGCTGAGCCTACTTTCTACCTGTTCACCTCTGTGTTTTGCTTATAGTTTCCTCCCACCCAAATGCCTTTCCCCTTTGTAGTAAATTAAGCTATCAGCTGAGGCCACTATCCTCAAAAACACATGCCAAAACTTTTTTTCATCCCACCTAGGAGTCGGGAATCTTTCTTCCTCTTAACTTTTGTAACACTGTTTATTTTAGCTTCAGTTATGACTGTTCTTTTAATACTATAATTACCTTGGGGGGTTCATTCTCTCTCTCCAGACACTAGAATGTAAGCTGTTTGAGGTCAAGGACTGTGTTTGACTCGTATTTAGGTCCCCGGTAGCTCAGAGTGGTTAAGAGCATAGGCTTCAAAGGCAGATCACTCTAATTTGCCAAACCCTTGTGTTTTGGCATATTGTAAGATGGGGATGATGACGTTCTGTTTTTCGTGGATGGTTGTAGAATCAAGGGCATGATGCACACAAGCACTTAACGCAAATGTCCGCGTGCCCCTCACTGTCACTCACTCACACTGAGACAGACCCGTGGTGGTAAGTCACTAATGGACACTTTGCACCATAGGAAGAAATCTTTTTTGTCTGGGCTAGACCTTAAGAACGGTAAAAACTGTGGATCGTGATCCAAACAGTAGAAAGTGGTGAGAACGTTGACAGGTAAGAAACTTGGTACCATGGCCCCTAAAGGTGTGGCCCCTGCCTGCTTCAGGTGCAGAGCCTGTCTTGAATCACTCAGCCTAGTCTGCTTTGCACTGGTGTGGTCAGTCTGCCCTCCCTTTCCCACTCAGGGCTCAAGGGTCGTCTCTTGGGGGAGGCCCTCACTGGTGGCCTGCTGAAGTGGGTTTCCCCACCCTTTTCTTCTAGGAAAGTCAGCTTTTGTAATTGTTTATTTGCATATTATGACTTATTGTTACTTTACTGTTTTATTTTGCTGTCAGTGCTAGGCCTGTTGATAATAAGGGATTATCAATATTTGTTGAAATACTGGGAATTGTTGGGTTGTTCTAAGTAAATTTTATAGAAATTCTGCAGATTCGATAACCTGTAACTCTACAAAGCTGGAGTTAAACATATTTTAGGTTTTGTCAGTTGTGAAGATAGTGCAGATAATAGCCTATATAATGCTGATTGATCAGTGGTTTGTTCTTGTTTTTTATTAGTGTTGTATGGCGTGGTGAGTGGTGTATATATAAGCATCATATTTCTCTAGGGTTCTGTCTGCAGAATGATTTTGATAATACCACTATTCGGTATTTGCAGAAAATTTTTAGTATGTAAAGATGATGTAAGTGGAAAGTATTGCATGGTAGTGATTGAGTTTATAGATTTCTTGTTTTAAATATTATGTAGATAAATATAGATGAGAAACCAATGTTGCATGGAGTCATCTGTTCCTTCTTGCTCTAAAATAATTGGTTTGGGCATAAGAGATAGTGCTGTATTTAGCCTTTTGGAAGGTTAGAATTCATATATTTATTTGTCATTGAGAGAGGCACAGTATTCTTTAATCCTTTAAATTTAAATATATGTAGACTTTATAATAGCCAACTTTTGATGTGTTTAGTCACATACTAAAATATTTTTCCTTAATTTGTATATAGAATAGTTTGAGGATTTTTATTTTAAATTCCTAATATTTTTGAAGAGTTATCTAAATCGTAGGCGAAACAGCCTAAATATTCTCATGAGCACTAGTTTTGTAATAACGCAGCGGTCAATGGTTTGATCTTTGAATTTAGATTCTTGAAGACCTGGATGAACAAATTTATATTATTACCCTGGAAGAGGAAGCACTCCAGAGACGACTAAATGGTATGTATGTATTACATATCTAGAGCTGAATAAAAAAAAAATTATTTAATTCAAGAAAGACACTGATTGAGGGGGAAAAATATAGAAAAATATAAGCCTCTTAGTACACTGTGCCGTGTTGCACGAGGTCAAGACGTAAGAGTGACATGTGAACGTTGCAGGTGAGGACAGTTTTGCTGAGGACTGGCGACACTGTGGTCAAGTTCCCATCTTTGCCTGGCTGGAGTGCACTGTCCTCTAGCAAGGGCGGCTCAGTTCCGAGACACTGGCCACTGAGATGCACCTCTGCTACCAGTACCCTAATACGTTTTAAGCATTACGACTCACAGTTACTGACGTTTTACAGATTTGTATGTTTTCTTAATAACTTTATTATTAGTTTTCTTAATACTCATTTGTTTTGAGAGAGTGTGTGCAAGGGGGGGAGAGAGAGATTGAGAGAGAGAGAATCTCAAGCAGGCTCCACGCTGCCAGTGCGGAGCCCGACCTGGGGCTCGATCTCACAAACCACAAGATCACGACCTGAAGCGAAATCAAGAGTCGGGTGCTCGACCGACTGAGCCACCCAGGCGCCCCTTCTTACTTTAGTAAGATAAAGGATACTTTAGTATCCTTACTTCGTTTCTTTCCTGTTGAAATCTTTAAGGTGAAAAGTAGTACGTCTTTCTGCTTCTAGGTGCCAAATTTGACTGTCTCAGTGGTGCTTAGGGGCTCTGGTTACTTGGGAATGTGGTCATTATCAGCTGTGATAACCAAGTAAGCATGTCGTAGATCTTAAAGTCCGATTTTTAATTACTCATCCTTTTTGGCTTCAAATGAAGAACCAATGAAGAAAAGAGTAATGAGATAGTTTAACAGAGAAATGACATGGTTTGGATAAGTTTTCTTTTAATTTTATTTAAATGATTTTCATTCTGCACTCTCTTCTCCTACAGAGTTGTTGGTTTTTTCTTTAATGTTGAAAACCAACTCCAACATCAGAGTATTAATAGCTAACTGTATTTCAGGATCGTAATTGAAGAGTAAGTATAAAATGGAAGGTTACTTTTAAGTATGAAATAGGAAAAAAATATACCTACTTTCTTCAGTTACAAATAGTGAATTTAAATCATCAATTAAAAAGTGTTGCTAACATTTAGAGCTTTATTCTTAGGTGAAAGAATTTCAGATTTGTATCTATTTTAAAGAATTCTTGTCAATAATATTGTATCCTTTGGTACCAACAACTTTTAGACTGGTGCCACATGTATCTTTTATTCTTCTAACTTTAATAAAGCTATTTCAACATTAAGCCTGTTTAATCAGAATTGCAACTTGACTCAATACTGTCAGGTTTATAAAATTTCATCACAGTAGTAACTATTATGATCAATTTGTCTTATTTAGGTAATGATGCTGTTCCATAATAAAAGTGCCTGAATTGGGAAGCTGCCTGTAGTGTGCAGTTGTGTTTCAGCCTGAGGTCCATCTTGCAGATCAGGAGACTGAGACCCAGGAAGCGTCCAAGATGGTGCCCTGTGAATTAAAGAATTTGGGTTGAGTCAAAACAAACCCAAACCAAAAAATACAGCCTTTTCCCACTTTTCGTTTCCACGGAGGGGAGAAAAAGTCCCTCCATCATCTTTCTAGATCCTTTGGCTCCTCAAATTCAAAAGCGGTTCATTATATCTAAAGAAACTGAAAAAGAAGTAGTTGCCAGAAGGCTAAGATGTATTACGAAATGAAGCCAAGCCCAAAAAAACAAAATGCCCTGACTAGCACAGCAGTCTAATTTGGAGAGGTTAAACGCATGCTATGATAGCTAATAGTAAGCATAATTTTATTTTCTACCATTTTGGTAGGTCACGTACCATTTCTGACCGCTCTGTTGGTAGGTTGGTAAAGTCTTTCCGTTGACACTCTTTAACGATACGTTGGGATAGTCGCTGTCGTTTTGTCATTCTTTGCTCGTTAGCATTGTAGACTGTTTCGGGTGGAAAACAACAGGCTTGAAACATAAATGGTTCCGCGGCAAAATGGGCATATTGACTAATATAGATTAAAATTGTGAGCTTCAGTACGGTATATTTATCAATATGTGCAGAGGGGGGAAAAACAAGATAAACAGTATTTTATGATTTGCTATTTTTTAAGAAAGCATAAATCATAGAAGGTTAGTAGTGGAAATCATCCCCATGGGTTTTCTTTAATCTAGTATTGTGTCAAATGTATTTTGTTGTAAAAATGTTTCGTATTTTAAATTATTTTTAAAAGGTAAATTAAAGAAATTTTTTTTATTTAAGAGAGTGGGAGAGAAGGCTTGGGGGAGCGGGGTAAAGGGGCAGAGAGAGAGAGAGAGAGAGAGAGAGAGAGAGAACCTTGAGCAGACTCCACACTCAGCGCGGAGCCTGACACTGGGCTCAGTCTCACGACTTTGGGATCATGACCTGAGCTGACGTTAGAAGTCAGACGGCCAATCGACTGAGCTACCCAGGCACCTAAAATATTTTTTATTCTGGGCTGTTGAAAAGAATTGCAAAATAATAAGAGTAAAAGATTTTTAAAAAACGTACAGCAGTGAATTACCCCAGAATTCACGGTCGTGTTTTGCTAGTGGCCGTTGCGTGTGTTTTCTTGGTCTGCTTGGGAGCGTGTGACGCACATCATGGGAATCTTTGGGATATCTGCATGGTTTGCTCTGAGCCAAGCTCCCAGCCATCTGAAAAAACATAACACTTTGTTCCTGGAAGATCTATAACTTGTCGTGGTAGTTACTGTATCATTGGCGTTGAATCGTCATGCTTGGTTTTTAGAATATCAGTACAGCTTTTTGGTGGAATGCCTGCCTGTGACTTCCCATTGTTCGTGTTTGTCACTTGCTGGTGCTGGAGGTTTTGTTCTTGCTAATATTGTTGTTACTTCAGAAAATATGTTGATAGATAAAGTGACCCTGTACACTGTTAGAAGGTAAACCAGTGTCCTCAAGAAGTCGTCTTGTTAGCCATCGGCTCCACGCTTTCTCCTCCTTTTTCTGTTTACTGCGCATCTTCCTCTAAGCACCAGACCTTGAGCAGATAAACGTAGATTCTGAGTCTCAAGATCATAGATGAGTTGGCTGAAGAAGGGAAAAACCGGGTGAGCGTCTGTAAGATTTTATCCAGCACTGAAATACTTGGAAAAAAGAAACAGATGGTGGGAGTTGTATGTATTCCCGGAGGAGGAGGGGGCCGCGGATGTCTAGCCGCCTGGTTCCCACAGCCCCAGAACTCACCACTGGCCTGGCGGGGCTCCGGCTCCCGGCATCCCCAGCACACAGCCTTCTTTCGCGGCTGCCTCGAGGCCATGAGAGATAGCGCGTCCTGCACTGGCGGTCAGCATCAGGAGCCCGAGTCTCCGGGAGCCTTGCCTCTGAGACTGTCCCCTGCACCTCCTGCGCCCCACTCTCACCTGATTTCCCACTGTCCCTTAGCTCCTGAAACTCTGCGGATACCGTGTGGAACTGCGGGGAACCGTGGGGAACCCAAAACCGTTGGGTCACAGCAGCGGAACCACCAGGTCCTCAGTCTCCCCACCCCCCACCCTCGCTAGAAGAAACGTGACTTTCCCGTCACAGACGGCTTCTCAGTCCCAGTCAGGTGGCGGTTCTCTTCTTTCCTGTGTCCCCCACCTCACTCCTCGTGTTGTCTTCTGCTGCGTGTGGACACTTTGAACCTCATGTCATTAGATTGTGATCCCATTACTTCTCCCTTTTCAAACATCACTCTTCTCCTTCCAGACAATCCCTCTGCCACCTTGAGGGCGTTAGCTCCTCATTCGTGATCATTCTCTCTGCCACAACGCCTGTCACAACTGGTGACTTCAGTGTCCGTGTGGATGATTCTTGCAGCCCACCTGGTCAGCCGTCGGCCTCTCTCTGAATGGTCTTCCTCAGCTACTCGCTGCCTGGGACCACAGCGCAGCCCGGTCACTGGCGGCGATCGGCTCTTGTGCAGTCGTACGGTCAGTCACCCGTCACGTGCCGTTTCCTGCAGCCCTTCGTGCTGTCTGTCCATCTGAATAACTTCTCACCGCCTTTTCTCCTTCTCGCCCGTCGGACCCTGGCTGCCTCACACAGTTGAAATTCCGGGCCATCGTTTGACTCCGTGCCCTGCTCGCCCCGTCCCTCTCTCCGCCTGGCGCCTGTTGAGCTGACCGACTGTAACCACCTGGCCTTTCTTTAAACGTATGACCGTATCTTAAATGTACTTCACATTCTCCTACATGACTGTTAATGTCTTCTCTTTCCTCGAGACTTCACCATCACGCTCAGCTGATGACCTTGCTTCCCCTCTTCTTGAGAAAATGAAGCGACTGTGCCGAAACGTTCACGAGCTTTTTCCTTCCCGTTGACTCTGCTGCGTGCAAGTCCCCCACCACGTGCTGCCTTTTCTCCCTCCGCTGTGGCTGCACTGTCCGCGCTCCTGGCAAAGCCCTCCCCGCCCACCCCTGGTGGCACTGGATTCAGTGCTTTCTCCCTGATTCAAGGACACAACTGTGGCCGTTGTAACCAGTCTTCCCCCAGCTGGATCGTTTCCTTCAGCATGGAGATGTGCTGATATTTTCTCAGTAGAACAAGTGAGTGAACGGAGGGAAGGAGGGGAAGAGATGAGCCAGTCTGTCTGCACCTCCTGTCCCTCTGGCTCACCACCTCATTGCTTCGCTTGTCTTTACGCAGAACTCCTGGGCTGGACACTCCTCAGTTTCTTTTCCACGCTCCGCGTTTGCTTTGGGACGCACTCTTGCCTGCGGTGCCCCACTGACATGCTGTTGTCGCGGTGGCTGGTGCCTTCCGGGGCCTCGTCCACCCTCCTCACTCCACTTGGTTCACCACACTGTCGTGAGTGAGCTGCTTCGTGAGCCTCTGCTTCTCAAAACCCCGCTGGTTTTCCCCGTGTCCGCAGCTGCTTCACACCGGAGCGCTCCCTGCCTCCGTCCTTAAAGTCTCCTGACGCTTGTTTACCTGCACTCCTCGGGTTATCGTATCTGGTCTTCTGGCTTTAAATTCCATCTGTGTGCTGCTGACCTCTGCTCTCACCTCTTCCTCCGTCTAGGAGACATTTCTACTTGGATGCCGGACAGGGATCTTAAACATATCATGTCCGAAGTCAGCTGACGGTCTTATTCCCCAGTTCTGCTTCGGTCCTAGCTGACCTGCCTCTGTAGGTGGTGGATCCGTTCTTCTAGGTGCTCACGCTAATTCCTGGGAGTCTCTTTCTCTCAATTCCCACACGGACTCCTTTAGCAAAGCCGTTGGCTCTGGTATGTCACCACCTTGATTTAAGCAGCAGTCACCTCTTGGCTCGATATTTGCAGTAGTTTACTAGTTAGTCTCCGTGCATCTATCTTTGACCTTGTAAGTCAGAAAGAGTCCTTGACACGTAAGTCACATCTTCTCATCTATGTGCTCAGAGCCCTCCTCCGGTGGTGTCCTTTCTCAGTCTGAATAAAGGCCAGTCTTGGCATTGGTCCTCTTTCTGCACCCCGTGTGCCCTCTGACTTACTCTCCTGCAGTGTCCTTCCTGTTCTTCCCTGACCCGTCGCCTCCTGTCTCAGGGCGTTATCACGTGTTTCCCTTCTGTCTCTTAGGTCTTTACCAAAGAGCCCCTTCCTGGTGGGCTTCTCCACATTGTAGCTTAGGGGATATGATTAATATTGCCACCACCTCTACCCTGACCCTTCTTTCCATCTTTCCTGCCTTATGTTTTCCTGTAGTACTTTCCACTTTCTGACACACCATTTTACCTTTTTTTTTTTTTTTTTAATTTTTATTTCTTTTTGAGACAGAGACAGAGCATGAACGGGGGAGGGTCAGAGAGCGGGAGACACAGAATCCAAAGCAGGCTCCAGGCTCTGAGCTGTCGGCACAGGGCCTGACGTGGGGCTTGAACCCACGAACCGTGAGATCACGACCTGAGCTGGAGTCGGACGCTCAACCGACTGAGCGACCCCCGTTTTACTTTTTATATGCTGCCCGTCTCTCCATAGTAGAACCTGAACTCCACAGGGGCAGGCGTTTTTGTTTGTCTTCTTCCTTCCCGTACTCCTGATCCTGTGATATCCCCAGTCACATAGTGGGTTGGTGGTAGATAACTTGTTGCATGAGTAAGTGAATCGTTGAAAAACATGCATGACGGAAGGTTGTCGTTTTACCTTAAAAAGTGAAGAAGGTAGAAGAAATCAAGTTTGGTGGTAAAAGAATTACGTGCAGCCAGTATTGAGGAAGGCCCACAGTAGAGACTCTGAAGACCAGCCAAGATTGAGGGCTGGAGGACCTTATGCCCTGGGGTGTAGGTGAAAAAGCAGAAATAAGGTGATTTTCCCCAATTGTTAGGCCATGAAATAGGAGCAATCAGGATCCATTTCTACTCCAAGACCCCAGAAGAGCAGCCCAACAGAAAGTCCCATTACATTAATTGTGGTAGATCTTTTGTAATTCCTACCCAGGATTAAGAGGATGCATATATCATTAGCATGTTTAAATGTTTAAGTAATGCAACAGCATTAATTGAAATAATTAGCTTTCGTGTGGATATAGCCTATGGGTGTACTGGGTAGCGTTAGAAGTGCCATAATGAATAGGAATTATTTTTTATTGTTTAAGTTCAAAACCTTCGCAGTTCTTTTAATGTAATTTATTTAAAAATATTGTAGACTTTGAACTTAATGATTCCATTCAATTTTGTTAGGTGCTATTTTCATCTTCGTGATAAAAAGTTAGCATATCACTTTTAGTAGCAATTACTTTTCTGCTTGATTTTGATCTTTTAAAGAAGCCTTTTTCATTGAACCTTTTGGATGAATTCCTTACTCTTAAGAGCGCAGCACGTGTACTTGTTTCATTTTTGCAGAGTGTCTGGTTGCAGTAGCTTTGTGTTCTGAAAAAGAAAAGGTTGAAAAAAACCCACATTCGATCTTTTCATGGAACCTAGTGACCCGTCAGAAGCATTTGGTCCCCATCAGTCGTGGAGTCTTGCTCATGAATCACGAATCTGAGTTTGCCTGGCAGTCTAGTCGCGTCCTGTCGGAGGAACTCTTTATCGTCGCTGCCTGACAGTTTGCTGAGGCTTATCTGCAGGCTCTCGGGCCACGCCCTTACTGTTGGGAGGAAGCTTGTGTCTGTGTCACGTCTTAGCTTCTGTCCTCTACGTGCCTTCATCTTGACTCTCTCTATGTGTTCTTCTGTAGTCTAGCAATGGTTTTCTAAGAGTACTGTTTCCTGCTGGTTATATCACTGAAGTTGAGAATGGCTCAAATTGGTCAGACCCCAGGCCAGTTTGAGACACGACTAGGCTTAGACTGATTGGCTGATGGGCTCTCATCAACAACGTACATACGTAGCAAAAATGGTGACACTGAATGGCAGTCCTGTGATAGAAGAAAGTGGTTAGTAATATCTTGACTTCCTGAGCTAACAGCAAAGAGGATTAATTCTACCGGTGAAACTAGTTAAATGGTTTCTTTCTATTCAGATTACCAACATTTGAGTCCAAACGTCTGAAACAGTGAGAGGTACCTTGTTACAGTTTATTCAGCCTCTCGGGCTAGGCGCTCACTTTGTTGACTGTAAGGTGTAGCCCAAACGATTCGTTGTGGGATAAGATGATGTGACTGAAGAGACGTAAGATAATATGTAATACCAGTAGATGAAAAATAGTTTAGAGCGACAAACTGTAGAATAACTTAAGAGTCAAGATCATCTATTTTCTGAAATTTAGATCACTGTATATAAATGATCTAAACTTATTAGCAGAAGATAAATTTAGTACACGCGACTTACTTGTTCACCCACAACCTGTTTGGATGATGGTATTCCTGCAGTTTAAGATCTACCGATAATTTATGTCTAAGGTAAAAACAGTTACTTTGATTGTATATATAGCTTTTTATAAATGTTTTTAAAGCTGAGTTTTAAATATTTTCTATCTTGCTTGTGCTCATTTAGAATGAATGTGTATTTGAATTTTCAAATCGTGTTGGGTGTAAAAAGTCTTACGTTACTTGATTCTGTATTGAGGCATATTTTTGCAGATGTGTCCCGAGCAACTAGAAACCAAGATTTTCACAAATAGTAGCGTTGCGAGTGGAATAGAAATGGAGTGTTTGAGTGTGTGGCTTGCCCGTCTCTTCTGTGGGCAGTAGCGCTGTTTGCTGGTGCTGAAATAGACGCCGTGGAGACCTGGATGTTCAGCTTCAGTTCTCAGATGCTGTCCGGGGTCCGCCTCCTCAGCGGCGGCGCTGTGCTCTGCCGTAACTGCCGCTTGCCTCGGGGATGAGGCTGTTGGCTCTGTGAATTTCTGGGCGTTTGGGGCTTTAAGCAACAAAATCATCCGCCTAAGCGATTAGAAATAATTAAAAGTACTTGAGAGACCTCTCATTCTGGTGACTAGAGATCATATTGGTCAGTTTAACATATTAAGTATAATCAAAATTTTAAAGGGTTACTTAGCAGGTTTTCTAACCAACTTTTCTTTGGTTCTGTGCTAAATTAAAAAGTTAAACGAAAAGCTAATCTGTTTATTCTAGAGGTGTCTACTTCTAAATAGTATTCGTTATGAGACTCGGTTCAGGACACCAGATTGCTTAGGGAGATTGTTTTATTGCCTCATGTTACTTGAGTTGTTTACAAACCAAGTTAGAGAATTTATATTTAGTTTTAAAAATGCATTATGTGTCTTAAATTAAAGCATTAGTATCTTCCCTTTAACATATGAATGTCAGTTAAAGCTGTCTGTATATTAAGGCTTAGTTACTGAAGCAATGCTGGGCTTTGGGAAATTTTGTCATCTTGGAAGCAAAATATTTTCAATACCGCACTCGTTTTTCAGCTTAAGAATAAAGCTGGGAAAAGTTGCCTTCAGCTGTTAGTTTTCCTGAATCCAAAGAGACGGGTGGGGCAGGATCAAAAATACTTACTTGATCAAAGTTATTGGCTCTGAAGGTATTCTGACCTGTGTAAGAAAGATGAAAGGTGTTGTTTTTATTACATGCTAGTAACAGTGTAATTTTGAACTAATTGGTGTTGAACTGCCAATCACCTAGGGGAATGCAAATAGATACTCTTATAATTTCCTTTGAGGTAGTGAAATCTTATGTCGTGGCTGGAAGAAAAACAGAATAATACCGTTAAATTGACCTTAAATGAGCTGCTTTGTGGTTTTCTTGGAGAATCCCTTTTTATTTTTCATGACTAGTCCAAACAGGTTTTGTCTACCAATTTGACTTATTGACTAGACAATGCTGACATGGAACCTGTGAGATTCATTTTGAAATAAAGTAAGGATAATACAGTTGCTCGGGATATTTGGACGATTTTTTTTTAGTGCAATTTAAATTCACGTAACATTCCAATGTGTGTTTGTGGTATGTCTTGATTCCTTGCAATAGCCATCGTTCCTTTTGGCCATTTATAATGGGACATTCTGCCTACACAAGCTTACTCATCTCACGTAGGTGATGATACACAGTGAAGGATGGTGAGGTCTTTGAAAATTGTGTTGTTCCAGGTGAATCTGGTCATTTAATGAAAGCATGCTCTGTTTGAAGGCGATGAGAACGCATTCTCGATTTTTATATGCAAGTCAGCCAGTATTTATTTAAACATTTATTTATTTATTTCGAGAGAAGGAGAGGGAGGAGCAGAGAGAGAGGGAGAGAGAGAATCCCAGGCAGGCACTGTCAGTGAGGAGCCCGATTCAGGGCTTGAACCCATGAGCTGTGAGATCATGACCTGAGTTGAAATCAAGAGTCTGACGCTTAAGCAGCTGAGCCACCCAGGCACCCCAGTCAGTATTTACTAACTGTCTGTTGCGTGCCTAGTATTGTGTCTCCTGAAAATAAAAATACAGTACGTCGGAAATACCACTTTAGTTTTTGTTCCTTTGAAAAATACAGTGATAGGTCTAGATATTTGTAATGGGCTTTGTAGACATCATACCACAAAGCAGGCATTTCTAACTTTTCACCTAATCTAAAATTGGCAGCTGGAATACTGTGTATCCTGATCCCCGTTCCCTTTCAAACTTCTGAATACTCATCAGATTATGTTTTCTAGCCTTGAGCTGGTTACTGGAATAATACTTCTTTACAAATATAGGGAATGAAATGTAGTTCAGAATTGTATTTGTATTAATCAGATAAAGAATTTAAATGAGCATTAACTACAGATACACACCATGTAATTTATGAAGAAATGGGATAAAAAGTAAAAGGTATCTGTAAGACTAGTGTGTCGTTTAAGCTTTGATTCAGAGGCACTCGCAAATCTTAAAATGCGACGCTGTCTTACTGTAAACCTCCTTCTTGTATGGAAGTATTCATTAATTCTATAATTTAATTGTTTCCCTTTTTGCTTTGGCTACTAGATGCTCTAAACTATATTTATAGTCAAAGTTTTATAGCTTTGAAATCTGTCTTAACCCCTATTCTCCCATAAATGTCAATTACCCGTTGACAAGTAAAATGATTAAACTCGGGAGCTCTGGAAATACTGTAACGTCTTAGTACATTCAAGACCTCAGCTTCTCCAAAGGAGAAGGTAGTGGATTTCTCCCTCTTCAGCGTTGGACGGAAGCGAGGCGGGAGATGTAGAGGGGGCAGTACTTACCTTTCCTAGAACCCAGGGGAAGGCCGGAGTTCTGTGAGTCCCCAAGGGGGCTTAGAGAAAGAGCCTCTGGATTCCCCTACTTAATGCATTCGCCCGCCAGCCGCCTAGCATCCTTGGCCAAATCCTGCTTGCTTCCTCCCTTTGATAAAGGAGCGCACTGATGCTAGAGACACCCCGGAGCCCCGAGGCTGCTGCTTCCTGAATCAGGAGGAACTGGCGTTCTTCCCCAGTCCCCCAAAGCAGAAACTGCTGGGCCCCCGAGATGGTTTGTCATTGTTTGACAGACGGTCTGACGTGATGAGGTATGAAGGGAACAGTAGCGGGGCATAAAGGAAAGCGATCGCTCGCTGGAGGCTGAGTGATGACTGCGAAGATGAGGATCTAGAACAACTGATTCCCATTGAGGTTGACAGCTCACGGGGAGACAAGCAAGAGTTTGTACTTGGCTCTTAAAAGTAATAGGGACTTTGAAGGACGTGTAGTTAGAGAAGAAAAAAGGCCACCTAGAATGTGAAAAAAAAAAAAAATTCAGCAGGCAAAAGATGAAAAAGTCCTTGTGATCGCGGAAGAGCGACCCTGCGAAAGCGTCCGAGTCCCAGCCACCCTGATTCTACACACACGGCCGCTCCGTGGTTAAAGGGACTTTGCAAGGTGATTAGTTGGAGGGTCTCAAGGTTATCCTGGATGATCTGGTGGGCCCGGTGTCCTCACACCATCGTTATAGGTGGGTCAGAGAAGGCGATGGAACTGCAGAAGCAGAGCAGAGTGACCGAAGAAGGGCCCATGAGCCAACGAACGTGGGCAGCTTCCAGGTAAGCTGGAGAAGATAAGGAAACAGATTCTCTCCCAGAGTCTTCAGAAGGAACACGGTCCTGCTGAGCCCTTGATTTCAGACTCCTGAACTCCAGAAGCGTGAGCTAATACATTTATATTGTGTGAGCCACTAGGTTGATGGCACTTTGTTACACCAGCAACGAGGAACGAGTGTAGTCTTTCTGAAAATTGAATTACTTATCTGGCAGAATCAAGTGGAAGAACTCGTTTGTGTCACGGAGCAAACGTGCAAAGACAAGGAAGCGGTGAGATGGCAGACATGGACTGTAGAGCCGAGACACCTAATCTAAATAGCAGGCATCTAGGGCGCCAGGCTGGCTCAGTCGGCCGGGCGGCCGACTTCGGCTCAGGTCACGATCTCGCGGTCCGTGAGTTCGAGCCCCGCGTCGGGCTCTGGGCTGACGGCTCGGAGCCTGGGGCCTGCCCGTGTCTCCTCTTCTCTCTGCCCCTTCCCCGCTCATTCTGTGTCTTTCTCTCTCTCTTTCAAAAATAAATAAACATTAAAAAAAAAAATAGCAAGCATCTAGAAGGAGGAAGAAGTAGAAAAAAATTAAGTAAATAGATAATAGCAGAAAATGTCAGTGTGCTGCAGAAAGACTTTGGTGCAGGTTAAAAGACCACAGAGTCCCGGACAAGACTTCGGTGCAGGTTAAAAGACCGCAGAGTCCCGGACAAGATTGTTAAATAGGACATTTAAAAGATCTAGACTTATTGTGTAAGATTGTGGAATTCCAAGCGTGATGATAATAACGGTAATAAAACATCTCACAAGCTTTCACAAAGAACAATAACTTATAAAGGAGAGAACGAGATCAACATCAAACTTCCTGTTTGTGACCTGTTAAGGATTATTGATAATATCATTAGTTTTAAGGGTTGGGGGGGGGGGGAAGATTGCAATTAAAAACTCATACATTTATCAAGATGTCATATGTATATTAGGGTAAAAAAGATATTCATTCCGTATCTGTATATTGAATATCTCATTTGTGCTAGGTACTATTCTGCGTATTAAGGAAATGACAACTTATACACTGAAAGAAAAGTTTACAAATAATCCTATATTAAATATTTTTAAAGCAATCTCAGCAAAATCCAGGATTTAGGAGGAGTGGGTGGGAAGCAATGAAAGAACCGTGAAATAAAAGTACAGTGAAAGCTTCACCTTGATGCAGGAAAGTTACTCAGTAAAGCATCATTATGGGGTTATGAGTGTGTTATACTGAAAAAAAAAATGCAACCGTACTTATGTTAAGAGTGAGAAAGTAACCACTGAAGTGCCAGATTAACCTGGGGAGAAAGAATAGACAGAAATTCCACTAGCTGGGAAAAGAAGAAATAAAGAGCAAAATAAACAGAAATTATGAAATTACATGAAAGGGGAAAGAGCCACTAGACTTCATAAGAAGCCAACTTGTGGCTGGCAGAATTCGGTCCCTGGATGTCACTGTTGAGCTGTGGGAAAACCCGCTTTGAAGCCCATTCTGTGTCTAAACTTCTAATTTCGTGAAATTATTTTCTTCTTTTTTAAGCTACTTTGAGTTGAGATTTTTGATTCAGTGGAAAGCATCCTAATAAATACACCCCATTTCACAGATGAGAACGCTGAGTTTCAGGGAATGAGAACTTGAAAAACGTCACAATAAAATGTTGGAATTTAGCAAACCTGAGAAAATTTTAGAGGCAACGAGTTTAGCAGACCCAACGAGGCTAAATCCTAAGCTATCTGTGCTTGATTCGTATCCCAGACTCCCCCCAAATCTCGGGAGGTGGCGCCACCTGATGTGGAACTGGAGATGACGTGGAGTAAGCTCAGGAGGGTTGGTTGAAAATCCTGTTTGTGAAGCGATTGGATGCCCACATCTTGTCCCTCCATCCAAGGTCCCAGGCACTGCCTCTCCTGCCCCGAGAAGAGGGAGGGATATTCTGCAGAGAGTGAAACAGAGGCTGTGGCCTGGGAACAGTGTAGGGGACGGGGTGAGTGCTTGCAGGCTCCCATCTCCCTTCACACGGACATTCAAGGAGGAGATGGGAGGAGTCTCTGAGGACTCTGTCTAGCCCGGAGGAAGGCCCCACAGATGCAGCGGGGTGCCCTGCTTGGATTAGCTGGCAAGAAGTCTCACAGCGGTCAGCCACCACTCACTCTTGAGTCTCAACTTAGCACGTTTAGTGCTTCATTCTTTCTTTATTTTTTTTTTTTATTAAAAATATTTGGGGCGCCTGGGTGGCTCAGTCGGTGAAGCGTCTGACTTCGGCTCAGGTCACGATCTCACGGTTTTTGAGTTCGAGCCCCGCGTTGGGCTCTGTGCTGACAGCTCGGAGCCTGGAGCCTGCTTCTGATTCTGCGTCTCCCTCTGCCTCTGCCTCTCCCCTGCTTGCGCTCTGTCTCTCAAAAATGAATAAACGGTATAAAAAAAATTAAAAACCCTTTTTTTAAAAGCGGGCTCCACGCTCAGGGTGGAGCCATTGCTCAGTTCAATGCAGGGCTTGAACTCATGACCCTGAGATCGAGACCTGAGCTGAGATCAAGAGTTAAATGCTGAACCCACTGAGCCACCCAGGCGCCCCTCGTGCTTCACTCTTAAATATGAGCAGACAACTAAGGCTCACCAGACTTCTGAGCTACTTGAAAGGAGAGGCCAAACAATACAGAACACTGGGACAGACAGAATATACGCTAGAGAAGCATATCTGAAAATAAATCTGTTGTTAACATCCTGAGAGAAAGAAACCAAGATTGCAGTCATGAGGAAGGCCAGGATTCTATAAAAATGAGTATCTAGCGAACAGAAAGGGACTTCTGATATTTAGAAATAATGGCCTATCCAAAAGACTGGAAGGTAAAGAACTTTTTTAGAAGACGGGTCAAATGACAAAAATAGGAGAAAAGATTTAAGAATCTTAGAGAACCAGTTTAGGGTGAATAACAGGCAACTATTAGGAATTCCACATGGGGAGAGGAGAGGAAAGAGGGAAATGACAGAATCAAGAAAATTTCTCAGATCCAAAGAATGTGAATTTGGAGATTGAAAGGGCTCACCTAGTGCCCTGCGTGGTACATGGAAATGGACTCGCCACCAGAACACTGGGAACAAAGATTCCACACGTTTCACAGACTGGAAAGCAGTTCACACTCAAGGGGACGGGAAGGAGAACTTCGGACTTCTCGGACGCAGGGCCAGAGCTGGAAGACAATGGAGCAGTGACTTACAATTCTGAAGGATTATTAGTTTTGACCTAGATTTCCATATCTTCCCAAACTGCGAGAGCAAAGGTAAAATATCCAGACTTGTGGAGTCTCAAAAATATTACTTCCCGTTAACCTTTTCTTCACAAGCTGCCGGAGGCTGTGCACCCCCTACGTAAGGGAGTGGAGCAAATGAGAAGGGCTGTGTAGGAAATAAGAGACGTACTGCGGGAGAGAAGAGAGGAGGGGCCAGGGTGCCAGTGTGCAGCAGGGCTAGAGAGCAGCAGTCCAGACCAGGGCAGGTCTAAAGACTCCAGGAGAAATTTCTTCCCGGTAATGAAATGAGTGGTATAACAGGAATTTAAACACCAAGAGAAAAAGACATTTGGGAGGAAACTTTGGCATTGAGATAGTGATAAGTACATAAGAAGACTAAGCAAGTGAAAAAAATGACTAATTCTAGGGGTTGGAAGAATAATATTATGGAAGAAAAGAAAGCTAACCATAGTTTGTTACGTGGGTAAGCTGCAGATGGCATTTCTGTTGCGATCATGCAGACATTGAATATTGATGTAACCACAGTTTCCAATAATCCACATTGGGAGACGGAGGAATGATAAGGTGTGTGGCTTATAGAGACTTAAATCCTCATCTTCCTTGGTAGGAAGGCCCTAGTTAATACTTAGAGCTGGAAAATCAGGACCTAGCGAGGGAAGCTGTTTATTTAGTGATAGGGAGACAAATGCTGAAAGAATCAGCTAAACAATTTGAGGTGGTGGTCTTCGGGGAGGCAGGTCAGCGTGTAAGTATGTACCTTGCGAATGTATTTGGCAGTCAGAACTACGTGCACATTTCATTTTAGTAAAGATAAAAGTAAAAGAAACAAAAACACTTAAGGGGCACCTCGGTGGCTCCGTTGGTTTGTTAAGCGTCTGACTCTTGATTTTGGCTCACGTCACGATCTTCCGGTTGTGAGATTGAGCCCCAAGTTGGGTTCCGCACTGAGTGTGGAGCCTGCTTGGGATTCTCTCTCCCTCTCTCTCTGCCTCCCTCTCTCTCTCTCTCAAAATAAACATTAAAAAAATAATAAATCAAAAAACACTTAAAAATTAAGACAAGCAATATGGAAGGTATAAAATGAAGTTTATCAGCTCTTATACAAAATTCTACTGAATGCAAATACTATATTTTACTAAATGTAAATGGGCTGAATTCCACTGTTAAAGAACAGAGCCTATCAGATCTGTTGTAGTAAAGCATCTGATTTGGCTTTCTTCTTTCTCACATTTGATCACCTCTGTGGAACTGCTTGTCAGAATTCTCTGCCTCCCCTACCAAAGGAATTGGCTTGTGACTCTTGAGCTAGGCCCTCAGGACACTGGACGTTTATTCTTGATCCGAGCAACGTAAAGACTGAAAATCGTTGGAACCGATCGATCCCAGCTGTAATACTAAGAGGAGACAGTCCATCTTTTCCTGCCACCCAGAGTGCCCCCAGCTGCCTGGTTCCCCTCCTTCCCAGGAAAACTGGAAGTTTTCCTGCTGGTTCGTTCTCTCTCTCTCTCTCTCTCTCTCTCTCTCTCTCTCTCATGAATTCCTTTTCTGTTGTACCCAGTCCATCCATTTCAGTTGCTTGTAACCAACAAAATCTAACTGATAAGGTTGAACCTCGAATAAGATTCAGCTGATAGACACACAGACCTATCTACCTTTAATTTTAATCTTTTTTGGTCTCTCGTATGTAAATCAGTAGTAAATCAGTAAATAAGTAAAACAAATAAAACAAATACAGATAAAAACAAAAAGAAAGTAGAACTTAAGGTCCACCAAATAGAATTTAAGTTGAAAAACATTAAAAACAAAGTGGGTCATTAATGGTAAAAGATGTGATTCTTAAGGAGGGTGTTACAGTCTTCTAGGAACCCAAAAAACGTAGCAAATAAATGCAAATATATATTGAGAAAACGCTTAAAAACTGAGAAAACCTAATCAACGAAAGTAAATTTGTAGTGGGGGATTTTAATTTATCCATTTCAGAATTGAACAGATAAAACAGAATATGGAGATATGCAAGTCGTTATAGAAATAAGTAGAAAATATGAACAGGGAAAATCCACGTGGTAAATAAACATATGGAAGATGCTTAACCACATTTAGGGAGATATATGTTAAAGTAACAATAAGAAAATACTTTTGGGGCACCTGGGTGGCTCAGTCAGTTAAGCACTGGACTTCAGCTCAGGTCATGATCTCATGGTTTGTGGGTTCGAGCCGCGCGTCGGGCTCTGTACTGACAGCTCAAAGCCTGGAGGGAGCCTGCTTCAGGTTCTGTGTCTCCCTCTCCCTCGGCCCCTCCCCTGCTCCCGCTCTGTCTCTCTCTCTTTTTTTCTTTCTCAAAAATAAACATAAAAAAAAAAAACCCAACGTTTTTTATCCATCATATTGGCCAAAATTCAAGAACTACAGCATCTAGTGTGAGGGAAGGTATTAGACGATAGATACTTTCAAAAGCTATAAATGGAAATGGAAATATTACAATAATTTAAATTCTTACAATAAATTGCAATATTTGGAAGGGAATAACCTCTAAATATCTCTTAACTGTAAATGCTTATACCCTGTGACTCAGAATTTTGGGCATCTGTCCTGCAAAAATAATAGAATTAGAATGTACTGGCTATGCATACAAAAATTTTTGTTGCAACGTTGTAGTCGCAGAAAATAGCGGAAAACCTAGGACTAGTCATAAGTGGAATAATTCTGAATAAAACTGAAGTGCATCCATACTGTGGAATATTATTCAGTTGTTAACAGAGTTGGCTCTATCTGTAAACATGGATGTATCATTGACTAGGAAAGCAAGCGGTTAAATAACGTGTCCAATTTAACCCATTCTTGTACAATACACAATAGAGACCATGTGTGTGGTATACATGTACATGTGAATATATACATGAGTATGAGGAAAGGTGTGGAAGCATCAACCAAGCTGTTCCTGAGTGTCACTTTAGGGAGGTGGGATAGAGAATTAGATCTTGAATTTCTTTCACTTTCTATAATAAGCATACGGTATTTCTGTCATTAAATAAAAAAATTCACAGATCAAGTAAACATTTTATCAAAGTAAGGTATTCTTTAGGAAACGTGTAGTGTTTAATCAGCAAGAACTTGGATGTTTTGAGTGGTAAAGAAATGGGTATACTTTTCTGTGAATCGCAAATCAGCATTTGTTTTTATTCTCCATGATCAGGATTTGTAATGTGTTGTCTTGTATTTTAATTAAATGTGAGGGCTACCCATTCTATACTGTTGGGTTCTGTTGTTATACTCCTAAAATATTTTTGCTTTTGCTAGGACTGTCTTCATCAGTGGAATGCAATATAATGGAGTTGGAACAAGAACTTGAAAATGTGAAGACCCTTAAGACAAAATTAGGTACTGTACATTTTTGTTTGTCACTCGTGTATTGGTCTTGCTGTCTTTCCAGAAACTCGACCGTAATCTGAAAGAGTCCAAAAATTATGAAATGTTTCGTGAGGGTTATAGGCTTCCAGTCTGTCCGAAGCTATTGATAAAGACTGTCTTTTAGTTTGGGGAGAGGATAAACATTTGTCTATTCACCTTTTTTGTTGTTTTGTAAAATGACTTTTTAGAAGCTGATGTTCAGCGATGTCACTCCACTGTCTCCTTGCTTGCATTATTTTTGACAAGTAATCTTGTGTCATCATCTTTTAAACTGTCTTTTTTCTCTCTCTGCTTTTGGGATGTCCTCTTTATCATTGACTTTGAATAGTTTGATTAAGATGTAGTTTAGAGTAGTGTTCTTTATGCTTCTTATTCTTTGGGTTAATGGAGTCTCTTGGATCCGGGAATTTATGGTTTACATCTGGTTTGAGACATTTTTGGCCATTATTCCTCCAGATGTTTTTTTCTTTTCCTTTCTGCGCCCGCCTTTCAGGGACTCTGATTATATGTACACGGGTGCCCTGGAAGTTGCCCCAAACTCAAGGATTTTCCTTTATTTGTCAGGTTTTTTCTCTGTGTGTTTCGTTTTGGATAGTTTCTATTACTGTATCTTCATGTTCACTAATCTTTTCTTTCGAGTGTGAAAACTGCGTTTAATCCCATCTATCGCATTTTTCTCAGACCCTGCAGGTTTTATATTTGGAAGTCCTGTTTAGACTTGTTTTATCCCTTCTAGGACTCCAACGTGTTTAGTCTGTGCCCTCTACTCTTCGGATCATACAGAATACAGTTGTGATAACCCTTTCAGTGTTTTTATCTGCTAATTCTCACTTCTGTGTGAGTTCTTGATAAATTTCAACGGATTGACTTTGCTCCTTATCACTGGTTGTACTTTTCTGCTTTTACGCTTGCCTGGCAAATTTTGACTGGGTAGCGGACACTGTGAATGTTACTGCTGGGCGCTGTATTTTTGTATCCTTCGCTCTGAAGGCCTGCCAGGCGGGGCCAGAGCGGCATCTCCCGTAGGGCCGATTGTTCTCACATCAAGGCAATAATGCTGCTGATTTCTGAGGCCTTGTTACTGTGTCGCGGGAACAGGCCCCGCTCCTGGCCCTCGGTGATGGTTGGATGCTGCTCCATCTGGCGTTTTTGACTGGCTCTTTCCTCAGCTGTGGGCTGTTTGCTCGTGGACCGGAGCTGATCTTTAGCCCGCTGAAGACTAAGGATGACCCTTTCGGGATCCTTGGAGTTCTTCCCCTGAGGAGTTTTCCTGTCGTACTTTGCTCTGCACAGTCCAGCCAACTTGGTCTGTCCCCACTCCCATTTTGCGTCCTCCGCTCCAGGAATGAGCTGGGCCCTGCTTGGGTTCCCACGCCCTGTGCCGTGGCTAGCACACCATCTCATGACACTGAGCGGGGGCGAACACAGGGCATCTCTCAGAGATCACCGTCTCTCTGTGCTCACACGTCCAGTGTCTCGAAACTGTTTCATACGCATGTGTTTTTTGGTTTCTTAACTGTTTCAGCCTGGGTGGTAAATTGGCCCCTGAAATGGAAGTCCAGTGTTGTTGAAAATTTGCTCGTTTTTATTTCTCTTTTTTTATTGAAGTATAATCACCAGACAGTGTTACATCAGTTTTAGGGGTGTGATACAGTGATTCAACAATTCTGTAGCTGGCCCGGTGCACGTTGTGATACGTGTACTCTGAATCCCCTTCACCCGTTTCACCCGTCTCCCTACCCACCTCCCCTCTGCCAGTCACCAGTTTGTTCTCTGTAAGTAAGAGCTGGTTTTTTGTCTTTTTTTACTTTGTTTTGTTTCTTAAATTCCACAGGTGTTTGTCTTTGACTGTCTTGTTTCACTTAGCACCATACCACCTGGATCCATCCATGTTGTTGCAGATGGCAAGATTTCATTCTTTTCCATGGCTGAGTGGTATTCCTGTGTGTGTGTGTGTGTGTGTGTGTGTGTGTGTGTGTGTGTGTAAATATGTATATATGACATCTTTATCCATTTGTCTTTGGATGCACACTTGAGTTGTTTCTATGTCTTGGGTATTGTAAACAATGCTGCAATAAACATTGGGGTGCATATATCTTTTTGACTTAGTGTTTTTGTTTTCTTTGGGTAAATACCCAGTATTGGAATTACTGGATCATTTGGTAATTCTATTTTTAATTTTTTGAGGAACCTCCATACTGTTTTCCATGGTGGCTGCACTAGTTTGCATTCCCACCAACAGTGCACAAGGGTCCCCTTTTCTTTATACCTTTGCCTACACTTGTTATTACTTGTGTTTTTGATTTTAGTTATTGTGGCAGGTGTGTGGTGATATCTTATTGTGGTTTTGATTTGTCTTTCCCTGACGATGAGTGATGTTTAGCACCTTTTCATGTGTCTTTTGCCCATCTGTGTGTCTTTCTGGAAGAATGTCTATTTAAATCCTCTGTTCATTTTTAAATTTGGTGTTGGGTTGTCCAAGTTCTTTGTAGAGTTTGGATATTAACCCTTTAGTGGATATATAATTTGCAAATATCTTCTCCCATTCAATAGGTTGCTGTCGTTTTCATCTTTGTAAACAACTTCGTGTCGTCTGTTCATTCATTCTGCTGTTGATGGATATTTGATGTGTTTCTTATCTTTTGCTATTATGAGTAATATTGGTATAAACGTTCTCCTGTATATCTCTTGGTACTTCTCTGTTTTTTCAGGGTACATAGCTGGAAGTGGAATTATAGGGTCATTGAGTATGTGGGTATACAGCTTTTTAAAATAATGCTGAATTATTTTCCCAGTAGTTGTGCTATTTTGCATTTCTTCCAGGCATGGGTAAGACTTCCTGTTGCTCCACTTTACTGTCAGCAAGTGACAACGTGGGGCTCTACGTTTTTCCCAATTTAGTGGACGTGAAGTGGTTTTCACTGGTGTTTAAATTCGCGTGCCCCTGATTTGTGTTTCCAGTGTTCATTTAGCTTCTGCTTGAAAAATATCTGTTAGCATTTCGTTTAGTGCTGGTCTGTTGGCAATGAATTCTGTCGGTTTTTGTTTATCTGAAAACATTTTTCCTTTCCTTCTCATTGGTAGGGTATTTTCACAGAATTTAGAGTTCTTATTTGGTAGTTCACATTGAAAAGATGTCTTTCTAGCGTCTTCTGGTTTCCAGTTGAAAGTTGTCTTGTTGCCCTTTTGAAAGCTTGTAAGGTTTCCTTTTTGTCCTTGATTAGCACTTTCACCCTGACGTGCTCAGGTTTGGTTTTCCTCATGTTAATTCTTCTTGAGATCTGCCGCCTTTCTTCAGCATATGGCTTAGCGTGTTTTACCGGCTTTGGAAATGGTTGGGCCCTTACCTCGTCAGATACCCCTTCTGTTCATTCTCTTATGTCCTTAGCCTCCGGTTGCACATGTGCTGGACCTTTTCACTCCTACATTTTTTTTTTTTTTTTTCTGAATTTCTCCTCCTTTTTTACATTCTCTGATCTGTGCTATTTTCCGTCGATGTGTCTTCCGTTTCATTGTCTTTCCAGCTGTGTCCTGTTGCTAAACTTCCTCTTGAACTCTTAATTTTAGTTCCCGTATTTTTCAGTTCTAGAATTTCCATTCGGTTATTTTCTGGATTCAAATTGCGGCAGTTGCCATCTTGTTGCTTATCTTGTTGAACCTATTAATCAGTTATTTTAAGGCCTCTTTCTGATAAGTTCAATATCTGGATAAACTGAAAGTCTGTTTTTATTCTCTTTCTTTCTCTGTCCTATCTCCAGGTAACATTTGATTGTCAGACATTTCTTACACCAAACTGTAGAAACTCTGGATAATGTTTTCTTCCTAGAGAGGATTCGCTTTTTCTTCTGGGGGGCGGTTGGAGTAGGGATGACTCCTTCCTCTGTCTGGGCTGGTGATCATCCCACACTGGGTCGTGCCCTTCACGAGGGCCGGTCTCTTTGCACTTTGGTCTTGCTCTTAGTTTTTAGCTTCTGAAGTGAAAGCCTGGGTGTTTCGTTGTTGGCTCTGATCCCATCTTCTTAATGAACTCCGAACTTTGGTTTTCGCCTCAAGAAACATGAGCCTGACAGAAGCTTTGCCCCTCCTCTTTGCTGTACCTTCCTGTCGCCCTCTCAGTCTCTTCTCTCAGCCTCTTCCTGTCACTCAGCTTCTTCCTATTGCTCTCTCAGCCATTGGTGCCTGGAAGGACAAGAAGCTGAATGTTAGGCTCTCTTCTTTCTTCTTTCCTTTTCTCTGGTCATGGCCTCTCAAATTCCGGCTGCCTTGGGAGCCCCAAACTCCACACGAGTTTTGTTTTCCTGACCCTGTTGAGTTTGCTGAAAGCATTGCTTTAGCATCATTTAATTTTACCTACTGATGTTTGCTTGACGTCTCAGCCTCGCAGGGCCGTGCCAGTTATATGTTGGAAAAGTCTGCACGGAAAGTGGAGAAGTCTGCAGGGAAAGGCAGTGCAGACGTGAGGGCTCACGCCGACTCATTTCACAGAATATTGACCTCACAAGTTTGTCCTGGTAGCTCTGATTCCTTCATGCACATTTTTGTTCTTAGTTAAGTTTGATTTGATTTTACCAGTCGTTCATGGCATGAGGACTGGTGTGATAGAAGGTAGATTGTTGTAGCCAGAAATTTGCTTCTAGCCTCTAGAAAACTAGAGGAGTTTATCTTTGGATTAGAGGGGATTTTTAATCACGTTACTTTATTCACTCAAATCTGTATCATTATGTAAATCTGTATCAAATACAGATATTTCCAAATTTTCATAGTAACCTGTGTATTAACAGTATGTTTCATTAGCAACTGAAATGTCTTTGCAGAGATAAAATGTAAGCATCATAGGATTGAGCTATTTAATGTTAGCAAAGTGATTTTAAAACTTTGATTTTTATAGTTTGTAGAGGAAAATTAAAAATTTATGGGTTTTGCAAAAAAAATTATATAAAAATAATACATACTGGTTATAACAATAAGGAATGAAACTGTGAGTTTTTGGGAATGAGAGAACCTTTGGAAATCTTTTGTTGTGTTTTGTTGTTGTTTTTTTCTAATAGAGAGGCGAAAAAAAGCTTCAGCATGGGAAAGAAATTTGGTGTATCCCGCTGTTATGGTTCTCCTTCTTATTGAAACAGTAAGAATTTATTTGCCTAGTTAAATAAAGCAAATTATTTGTTATTTACTTTGGTATTTGAGTATGGCAACTCCCTCGGCTAAATGGTTTCTAGTAAACTGGTTTTCCATCAACGGGATTAGAATCCATCTGTACCTTTATTTGGAAAAAGTCAATAGAGTAAAGATGGAAATTAATGGCAGTTTTTAAAAAGTCCTCAAGATTAACTGTTTCCTCATGAAAGCAGGAAATTCATTCTTTTGTGTCCTGTAGAATCAAGAGATGAGGTGTTGCAGATGCCCCCTGCTTCACGTTCTATGCTAGGATATGAAAATTCCATCATTGAACTAGTTCTGATAACGTTGTCATGATATTTTAAATCTGTGGAGTTGTGGGTTTCCAATTGGCGAAGTCAGGTAGTAACTGGGTTTCTAGTACTAGCTTTGGTCACAGGCTTTGAAATTGTAGTAATTTGCAGAGGCTTTTGTTAGAGTTTATTCTGGAGTTTTTGCAGTTAGTTTGAGTCCTTACAGTTTGTTTCTACATAGAATTTTGGTCTTGCCTGCTTTTCCACTAACTGAAGCATGTATTTGGTCAGCAACTGAGATTCTCATCCATGTGTATCGACGCTCACTGAGAACTGACGCTCACTGTCTGTGTTGCAGTTCATCTCGGTCCTCCTGGTGGCCTGTAATATTCTTTGCCTGTTGGTTGATGAAACAGCCATGCCCAAGGGAACAAGGGTAAAGTGCTTTCAAAGTCTTTTCTTTTGCACAAGTGCTCTTCCTATATACCCTGAGTGTTTTAAAATAAGTAATTTACAACATTCACCTTTCTGCAAGTATGTATCAGATTGTATGAAGTTCTTTATGTAAACAGCCTTCATAAACAGTGTTTGTAAACTGTGTCTTTTGTTTCTAATTTCCTACTTTGGGTTGGCCAGCCCTTTTACCAAATACCAGAGTTTCCTTGTAGACTTTTGTATCACAGTTTGTTTGTTTTTTAACAGAAGTTCATATTTGTGATTCTTTAAGAAAATGTGTACTCTGTGAAATAGTGGTATCGGAGGAGTTTTTTAGATTGATTCATTGTCTTTGCCAAAGATCCAAATATATGGCTTGTAGGGATTTATGCTTCAAAAGAATGACACATTTTGTGATTCAGTTTACTAAATCATTTAGTTTAGTTACTGGAGAAGAGTCAGATGTACATCTTTTCATGAATTAATTGTGTTTTCTCGCTTGTTTAAAAGTTGATGATTCTTTTAAATTCTGTCAGCCTTTTTGGATATATTCTCTGTATAGAAGGTAGTTATCACTACAGATTCATATCTGGCGTACTTCTAGGTGTCTCTGTACGCTTTTGATTCCTTAAAATAGTATTTACGTTGTAACATTTTCTAATATTTCTCCAAGTCAGCAGCCTCCCCATACCCCATAGAAAGGGCTTCCAAATTCTTTCAGGCTTTGGTGCCACTTCTCCCTCTAAACAGGTGATACACCTGTCTTTTCATAGAAAAAAGCCAATATCAACCTAAATTTCTTCCCTGGGTCTAAGACGGAGACACCCTGCTCTTTTCAGAGCTAATGTTTGCAGCCGTATTCTCCATTTAGATCCTGCCCTCCTCTAACTTCTGCTGGACCTTGTGCCCTCTGTCACTGCCTGGTGTCTAGTCTGCCAAATGCTCTGGGTACCTCATTCCACAAGCAGACAACAACACTAGACAGTCCTCCTTCATCTACAGCCTGGTCTTTAGCTTTTGATTAGACCCAAATCCGTTGATAGAGCAGGAAGTCACCTACCGTGACTTGGTGACCCTATTCACTTTGTGACCCTCCTTTAGATATTGCACACTGTGTAAGTCCCAAGCACCCATGCTACACTTTTGTGCCATCCGTTAGCGTATCATAGAGGGGGACTCACGCCTGGTAGAGTCCATGTGTGATCGTATCAATACATCACATCATCTTAATCCTGCCCGTAGGTCTTCTCTCGAGATGGAATATTTCCAAAATGCTTTTCAGCCCAGGCAATAAGCTTTCTATTATTAGCATTATTCATTTCTTTCTCAAAAGATTGAGAAAAAGTTGATAAGTTCTTTGCCTTATTTATGTATATGAAATTACCATGGGTATTCTTACTTCTTTTTTTTTTTTTTTTTTTTTAATATTTATTTTTGAAGGAGAGAGAGACAGAGTGTGAGCAGGGAAGGGGCAGTAGAGAAGGAGACTCAGAATCCAAAACAGGCTCCAGGCTCTGAGCTGTCAGCACAGACCCCGATGCAGTGCTTGAACCCATGAACAGTGAGATCATGATCTGAGCTGATGTCAGATGCTTAACTGACTTAGCCACCCACGTGCCCCTCTTCTTACTTCTTTATGCCAAAATTAGAACGTATATATGATACGTATGATATTATTTATTGCTTTATTTATTTTTAAAAATTTTTAGTGCTTATTTATTCTTGAGAGAGAGAGAGAGAAAGAGACGGAGCATGAGCGGAAGAGGGGCAGAGCGAGAGAGGGACACAGAATCCGAAGCAGGCTCCAGGCCGAGCTGTCAGCACAGAGCCTGACGTGGGGCTTGAACTCATGAACCGTGAGATCATGACCTGAGCTGAAGTCAGATCCTTAACCAACTGAGTCACCCAGGCACCACTTTATTGGTTTATTTTTTATTAGCTTGACAATACCTTCTTAATTTTCCGGGTACTTCTGTTAAAGCTGACAGTAGTTCATATTTGAATAGTTCCTTTAATTGGCAAACTTTGAAAATATTGCTTCTACTTTAGTAAGAAATTATTATTTTTTTTGCCTGTCTGGTCTCATTAATAAATATTAGGTTTTGTTTGTTTTTTAACTTCTAGGTAAAGATAGATTTTGAGAATAGGTATAATGTTTAGGAAAAAATGCATAGCATGACATTAAAAAAAGTCTGTGTTAAGTTAAGTTATATTTTTAAAAAACGTCTGAATTCCTAAGGAAGATTTGGGGAGAGAAAACCTTCAAGTGTGGAAATAGGATATGCACATTCACTTTCTCTGTATGCTTAGCTTACTTTGACATGTTTTAATTGTATAATTTTTATATGTTGTCTTAGGGTTCATTTAAATAATTATATATTTATTCCTACGAATAAAAATTGCTTCCAGTAATATTCAGGACTTAACAATAAGCATAATATCATTTTGATAAGTAAATTACATTTGAGATAATTCGGAGATGTTTGGAGTTTGCTAAAGTTGTTAACATGTGCTTCAATTAGTTGATGAACTCAGTCTCATGTCATATTTTATTGTCCTTTAAAAATGTAGATGTTACTCCAGAGTATGAAACATTCTTAATTCCGATATTTATTTAATAGTCTTAGGGAATCCAAATATATAGTGTCATTCTGAAAGCGTTTTTTCTCCCCCACAGGGCCCTGGGATAGGAAATGCTTCTCTGTCTGCTTTCGGTTTTGTGGGAGCTGCACTTGAGATCATTTTGATTTTGTATCCTTTCTTTAACTCAGCATTCTGTCAACAAGTTTTCTGTCCAGTTTTCTGGGACAGTGGTAATTTACTAAGACACTCGCCTAGAAGGAAAAACAAGTCAGTCTTCCTCAAGCATGCCAAGTGGCTTTTTGTTGTTTTCCCTTTGAGCCTTAAGACTTTTTGAAGACTGCTGAGAACTTAAGGAAACTTGCATTCTTTGGGGAGTTTTTTCCTTGATTCTCACAGCTATCTTATGGTGTCCTCTGTCGTCGGTTTCTATAGCCTCCGGTTTTTCGGAAACTTTATTCCCAAGAAGGATGACACAACTATGACAAAGGTAAAGTCTTAGGTGGCTGTGCCTCCCTTTTGCCTTCCAAGGCAAAGGAGGTGTTTTATGTCCTAATCACCCTGAATGGTTCATTTGCGGTGATAGGTATTTGTTTGTAAATCGCATAAACGCAAACTGGAAGATTTTCAGAGTGCTGAATGAGTGGGAAAAGGTTGTGCTGCTCTGTTTAATTTGGACGGCTTCCATTCACTTGTAAATGCGCAGACCCGCGGCGCTTGCTAACTGGCTGCGGAAGGCTCCTGAAAGGACTCTTTCTCCTCTGAAGAAAACGTATTGCTAATGAGTAACTTTGATTGTGCAAACTGTACTTCAGGGAGCTTGTTTGAAACCTGAAGAACTTAGTTGCTACAAGTAGTAGAGACCAAGTATTTCAAATTTGAATAATTAAAGCAAGACGGAAGAGTTCTATTCAGAAACGTTTTGTAGTCTGAGGCTAATTTGACTTCCTAGGATGTGTCATTGGTTTTCGAATAACAAAGACTGTTACCGTATATAGTGACCGCATCTTTTTAAGATATTCCCACAGGCTGTCACTGGAAAATGACTAGTAAGAGCTGCTGGTTGCTTCTGTTTTTATTACATATCACATGTTTTCCAGCCTATCTCAAAAGAGAACTTCGTGCGCTTGATTTACCTATCTATAGAATGCTGGGACTTCTTGAGATGCTTAGCATCTAGTTTAAGTGATCGTCAGTATTAATCAGTATTTTCAGCTCCTTTTATTTAATATGAAAGAGTAAGCATAGGGCACATTGGAAATGAATCACCAGAATTTAGGGGTTTTAGATTTCTAGCTTTTTGATATTAAATCTTAGAATAGTTGAACAAATGATATCTCCTGAGCAGTAGTCTGGCTTTAAAAATATAGTGAGAAGTATTAAACGTGTTCATTCTTTTTTAGTTGACGGGCAAACCTTTTCAAAATTGGCAACCTCTGTCAGTAATGTAAAATGCATTGTCTGAGGTATACAGAAAGTAATTTAAGTGTTCTATAACTTCCTGCTTGTGCCAGATGCTGTAAATATCTGGTAGAACTGACATATGACTCTGAGTGTTTGTAGAAAACATCTCTTATTCTCCTTGAATTCCATATTGACTAATATCATTGAGAAATTAACCAAAGCCAGTACAATAGTACAGGGTGAGGAGAGTGCGCGGTAAGTTCCCAGAATATGAATGGATTGATTGTATTTATCGTCCTGCAGTCTAACTGCCCACTATTGCTTCTGACCCCCGCACAGATCATTGGGAATTGTGTGTCCATCTTGGTCTTGAGCTCTGCCCTGCCTGTGATGTCAAGAACACTGGGTAAGTTTATGTGAGAAATGTCCATCTAAGGTCCATACCTTTTAACTGTATCTTTTCTAAACTTCTGCCTTGACTTTTAGTTTCTGAACGTTTTCCAAAAAATCATCCTTTGGAATATAATATGTCCTTCCAGACTATTTTAGAACTCCTGTAGTTTGTATAGAGAGCTATACCAAAACAGTACTTTACTTTTTTCAAATAAAGACCATTTTTTTGGAATACTTTAAAAAAATATTCCTTCTCCAAACAACGGACAGTTTTTCCCACTGACTAGTTAAGCTTTTGAGTTCTCTCGTGAGTGATGAGGTATTAGGGTGACGGTGGGGTTCGGAGCTAGTGGCCAAGAAAGAATTCTTGAAGATGTCTTTGGTGCAAAAAGTTGATCATTAAAGCACAGGGACAGGACCCGTGGGCAGAAAATGCTGCCCTGGGGTTGTGAAGAGTGACTGGTTATTTACTATGGAGTTGAGGAGGTAAATAAAGTTCAGGGGAAGTTTCCAAGGAGATTTACATATGCTACTGAGGACTCACAGGATCCTGCAGGCCTGGCTATGGTCACGCTAAGGTTGTTTTCCCTCTAGTGAGGTATTAACATCGTGATCACAGGGGGTTCCTGGAGAAACGTTATACTTTGTATTTGCCTCAAGTATTTGTGAATGGGCTGCAGGTTATAAAGAAATTTAATGTTACCTGTCATCTCCTTCTTGCCTTTGTTTCCCACATCACTGTGGAGGGGATGGTGATGTTGGGGCTCCAGGAAACTGAGTCTACAGGTTTCTGGAGATTAGGCTATTGATAAGATTGGCTTTTTCTTGTAATTTACTAAGACATTTGTAAACTAATGGAGATTCACGTCCTGTAGGACTGTGATCTCTATCAGTTAGCCAGTTTTTCCTTTCCTTTCCTTTCCTTTGTCCTTAGGCAGCCAAGAGGGTCTGAGGAATATCACACATGTCCCACCAGGGGTGGGGAGGGTGGGGAGGGTGGGGATATGTACTTTGCCCTCAGCTTGCCTTATGGTCCCTCATCAGTGAGGAAACTGTGATATTCAAAAAAAGATGTTGAATGTCTAGAAATATTAAACTAGTTTTTATTATATGAGATGTTTTTTTTTAAACTTACAATTTAGTATGTGGTTTAAAAAATTGAAACTGTGTGAAGATTTATTTTAAGCTGCTTTGTGTTCGTGCGATAGACTTGAAAACTGAGGTTTTTGAGAGCACATGCAGATTTCAAGGAGATCCATTAGTTTTTTAGTTTCTTACTTGCCTGTCATTTATACAGTTTTCTTAAGTTTTCAACTTATGGGAATTTTGATCATCTTTGAACAGTAATATATTTCTACTTAGTCATCGAGACAGTTGAACAGACCTTCATTTGGCCTATTCTTATCTTTTATAAAGCACTGTTGCAGGCTGTGATCTCCCTTCTTGGTGAAATATTATTTCAGACAAAAATTTCCGCCAAGCAGTTCTGTTTGGCCTTCTGGACTCAGGTTTCAACTTCAGAGTGTTCACAAATGATTAGAAGGATCCCATCGTTCAACCTCAGCAACTCACTCCTAACAAAAATTGCTAGTAGCTTTGAGTTGCTTTTGTTTACCTCTCATATCGCCTCTGTTATTTATTCAAGACTCGCTGCCAATCAGGGAAGTGGGCTGTGTGAAGAAAATAGAGACTGTATAGTTATGTGCTACAGAGAATTTCGTGTTTTAGTAAGAAGTGAAATCTAAGTATCAACGTAAAGGGACCACTGTTGCAGAGACGAATACAAAGCTTATTTACTCAGTGGTCTTACCTCTTTTGTGTTTGCTTTATAGGACTAGTTATTGTTTTGACATCTGCTTATGGTGTGTTAATCTTGAAGATGCCGAAAGTATGCATGTTAGTAACTTCATTTGTAACTGAGTGGTATCATTTGTGTTGTGACGGTCCAACAAGTAATTTCTGTGATGTTATAGCCACCCTACCATTTAGTTACGAAACTCACTTAGCGTGATCTGTTATTTAAGATGGTTACTAGTGATATATACCGATTTTATGGAAGCGCATTACATGCTGAGTGTACTTTTAATACAAAGAAAACAAATTAATGGCAAAATTTGCTTTTTGAAGATCAACAAATTAAATTCCTGAGTGGTTTGCCATAGAGATAAATAACAAGAAGAAAAAGAAAGATGGGACAATTAAAATGCAGCTAACAAATGCCTGGGCCCAGCTGTCCAAACAGGATTAATGGAGTGCATTAGGGTACAGTGAGTCATGTGGTGCTTTGCAAAATATCAACACGCACTGCATTACGTGTTATGCCCGGTGGCACTGAATAGATGAAAAGAAGTAAATACGTTAAACAGATTCATGGAGGCTTTTCACAGTATTAAAAAAGCAAATTTCTAGACTAAAAGAAGAAGCTTTATTTTAGTATTATGGGAAATGCAAACTAGAGAGTTACTTTGTAATTCCTCTATTAACCCTTTGGAACGGAGTCTTTGATTTTAAGAAGATGAGATGTGGAGAATTGTCATGAATATTATCCTAGTGTAGAACAGGGTTTTGATTTCCTAGCTGAAAAGCCCAGAAGCCCAGAATAGAGGATGTATTTAACAACCAGATTCCAAGCTGTGAAATTTGTCACTCTTTCTCACTGCCTCTCACAAGGAAACCCTGACCCTAAATGCTCTCGTTTGCTCCTGTGAATTCCACCAGCAGCACCTCGTCACTTGCAGTGAAATGAGAAGTGAAAGAGTGAGGAAAACCCCGCGTTACCTGCATGCGAGCAGCTTTCCTCTTATTTCAGCCATTTGTTGGTGATGGTTTTCATTTTAATTGTACATTGAAAATAACCTTGAATCCTGCATGAAAGGATTGATGTGTTGGTATTTTCGTTTCAAAAATGTTCTCTGAGTTTTTTTGTGTTTTCAGGGCTGACTGGCACTGTTGGTGCACCGTAGGCATCATTAAACTGTAGCTTCAGACTCCAGTGCCCGGGTGATAGGACAAATTTATTAAAGACTTCCTTTGATCAGCATCTTATATTTGAGTATGGAAAATTTTGTACTGATCTGAAAAAATTACGACAAGAGTAGATTTTATAAGCATATTACTTGGGCAGCGAGAATTAGGTTGGGAGAAAGACTTTGACCATGTATTTTTAGTCGGGTATAATTCATATAAATGGTAGTTGTCTGTAGGAAACACAAAGATTCTGAGTCTCGCATTTCTTACTCGAACTCTTTAAAGCTCTTTAAGAGTAATGCCACGGCAGTGCACATGATTTCCAAAACATTGTTTTGCTGCCTCTTTAGATGTCAGTTTAGAAGAATCCAACATTTTGGGGGACTTGATGTCCAAGTGTGTAAACAGTTTACTGTCTGGTTTCACAGACATAAAGGTGGCCGGTGAGCCAGGTGAGTGTAGGGCAGGCCCAGGCTGAATGGACTCTGTGGATGCCCAAACTCTTTGCAACCAAATACTCCAGAGGCAGGAGTGAATTCTGTAAGAACAGACTGTGTACGATTGCTGACACGCTTTTTATTTTGCTTAATCAAGAAACTACTGATTGACCTCTTTTTGCCTTGTTATTTGCAGGCTCCTTTAACAGGAGAATTTTTTCTCAAATGCAACCAGCAGACCTTGCAGGACTGTTACTAATTTCTATTTTAAGATTATTTTTATAGTTATTTTATTATCCTGAAGCTTTCTATAACTTGTAATTATGTAAGGCCCAACTGCAGAGTTTTAAAAGAAAATGTACTTATGATATTAAAACAGAAACAAAAACATTTATCCCTTTGAATCACCTTGAATTTTTTACTATTTCCATGTGTTTCTCATCGATGGGTCCCACCTAGGCCCTCATCTTGCAGGAGATAAAGTGGATTACTCTTTTGTTCCTTGAGCAAGGGAACCTGTTTAAAAACCAGGGCAGTTTGGAGAGTTCTTTATTTGGGGTTTCGTGAATATACTATTAATCTTTACCCTGGACCAGCTCTCTCCAATTCTTAGTGTAAAACAAAAGCAAACGATGCTTAGAATTGACAAGTAAAGGGGCGCCTGGGTGGCTCGGTTGGTTAAGCATCTGACGGTTTGTGAGCTCGAGCTCCGCATCAGGCTCTATGTTGTGCATGCACAGCCCCCTTCGAATCCTGTGTCTCCCTCTCTCTCTGCTCCTCCCCTACTCACTCTCTCTCTCTCTCTCTCAAAAATAACTAAATATTAAAAAAAAGAAATGACAAGTGCAAAATAGAAGTATAAATCATAAGAAGTATTCCTAACTATGACTTTGATGTAAAGATAATTTTAAACTCCCTACTGAAAATTTCTCAGCAAAAAATTTGTAGATGACTTACTGATATTGTTACATTGCAGAGAGTGTGGTACTAATTGCCTTTTGGTTGATTACTATTGTTCTCATAACTGAATAATACATTTGTATATCTAGTAATGATTTTTAACAATAAAGAGAAAGTATTCTGTGTCACATGTCTAAAAGAGTTAGGAGACTAACTGATGCTCAATCCCTAAATGCTTATATTCTCAGGATCTACTTGTTAGGTTCTTCTGATGCCTGCTCATGTTTCAGGACATATAGTCTGTCTGAGAAAATGTCACGTTGGCCACGCATTAACTAAATAACTTAGCCATCTGTTGACATCATTCAGATAGTCGTAAAATATGTTTTATATGAAAATAATTCTAGTTAGGATAATTTAGCTAGAAGGAGGCTTAAGATGTCATTTTTTAAAATGTTAGTAATTAAAATGTTACAATTAAAACTAGGCAGTAAACTACAGTAAGGGTCTTTGTACTAAGAATAAAGACCTCTAACCTGGCTGAGAATACTTAATAGTACACCTGTACATAGTCAGTTCTGAGACCAGTGAGCATATTATCTCCTTATTTGTAGGAAGTTTTATTTTAAAATTAATTTTAATTATACAAGTATAGACGTGAACAGATTCTCATTATAAAGAATATTCAAATTAGGGATCAAGCTAAAATTCATTGTGACCGCCTGTTTTAATCCTAAGCCCCTGTTCAGAGGTCTTCAGATCTTGCGTGCGTATGTGGACATAGCTGGTGCCTCCGCGGGAGTTGTGAAGTCCTCACCTGGGGTTACCTGGATCCTAACTCTTGGGTCAGCGTTCTTGTTTCTTCTGTTGACTCCTGACTTCTGTGTGCTGTCCAGTGGGAATTAAAAGAGGAAAAGGTTTCGAGATCATTTCCTGTACTGGAACTCAGTCATCTGTAAGTGAATTTCAAACTCAAGAACGCTTAATTATCTCTTTCTGTTCAGGTCACCAGTGACCTCTTAATTGTGCCGTCTTGTGGGTTCTGTTTTCACCTTAATTGCTCCGTGGCATTTGCTGTTTGTAATCCCACTTCCCGCCTCTCTTCTTTTTTTCTGGTCCCCATTCCCCTGTTGTTTTCTTCCTCCTTTGGCCGTTCTTTAGCTGTCTATCTCTTTTACTGCTCCTCGACTACACGCATACACTTGTCCCCAAACCCAAACCTCCAACCCAGCACCTACCCCTGGGCTAAGAGCAGGTTATCCCAACTGTGTATTCCGTCCCTACTGTAGGATCTATACTTGTGTGTGTGCGTATCTCCGTCCGTCCGTCCGTCAGTCCCTCCCTCCCTCCCCCGTACTTCCCTTCAGTCCTTGGCCACTTTCTATCTGAAGGGCCAAAGCAGAAACCTGGGAGTTATGTTAGATGCCTCTCCCTCCTCATGCCGACACCCAGTGGCGACACTCAGTTTCATCTTGCTAACAATTTCACACGTTTGCTTCTTCCTTCCCGTTTCCCTTACAAAAAAAGTGAAAAGAATCAGACTTGTGTAAACAGCCAAGCAGAGAGAGCTGAGTGTGTGATTTTAAAACAATATTTTATTGTTAGGGAATGTTCATGAGGTGGACTCTAGACGGGTGTTCATTCTTTGAGGAGAATAGAGTAGCGAGTGAAAGCAAAGCTGAAGAACGGAAGTGTTTACTTTTCCGAGCCAGGAAGTGTTACTGGGAGACGCTGCGGAGGCCCCGTCTCTGGATGTTTCCTTCAGGAAGAGAGTAGACCGTCTTGTCCGCTTTGGGGGGGGCTTAACCCTTCACCTGTGTGAAAAACCAGCACTTAGGTGCTTCTTGGACAGTGATTATCATTCTCATTCACTGGGTTTCACTTTATTAAAATTCACATACTCCACTTCATCTGGACTGCTAAATTAAGTTGCCTTCATATCAGGACCAAATGAATTTGTAGCGTATAAATAGTCTGACTAAAGTTGGCGTGATATTTACAACTCCATTTCTCCCTCTCTGAGCTTGGGTTCGCATTGCTCCCCCAGCCCTCTCTCCTCAGTCTCTCTGTCTTCGGGTTCTTCCCCGTCCTCTAAGGCCGAGTCACACGCTGGTCACACATGAAGCTGGGGACGCTTTTAGCCTTGTGTTATACTTAGGTGTGTGTATGGCTTTCCCGAGAGACTTCACATCCCTTAAAGGACCAAACCATATTTCGTGCATCTTTTTATCCCTTCCAGCATCTAGTTAATAAATATTTGTGGTGTCACTGGGTGCCCCATGTTGAGTGTGGATTGTGGCCTCGGAATCGGTGAAGAAATTTCAGGTGTCCTCCTTCCATCCTGGTTGTCTTTATTTCCATGTTCCAAGCTTGTTTGACCAAGTGTCTTAGTTTTATTATTTTAAAAGACCCTTATAATAATAACCAGCCAAAAGGTAGAAGCACCCCAAGAGTTCATTGACAGTTCAGTGCATAAACACATCGTGGTTCGTCATACGGTGGATGCCGTTCAGCCATAAGAAGGAGGGGTGTCCACGTGAGATAAGCCAGTCACGAAACCAAAACCAGTACTGTGTGATCACTCTTGCGATCTCAGATCTCGATCCGAGAGTCAGGATCACAGAGTCTCTCGATCACAGAGTCGGGAGCGGGGGTGGTGCCAGGGCCAGGTTGGCGGGGAGAGGGAGGTGAAGAGTTGTTCTTTACTGCGTCCAGCTTCAGTTTTGCCGGATGAAAGTTCTGGAGGTTCATTGTGCAACAGCATGAATGCACTCGACGCTGCTGAGCTGTGCACTTGAAAATGGTTAAGATGGCACATTCTGTGTTGTGCGTGTTTTACCACAATTTAACAAAAAAAAGGAAAAAGGAGTGGTACAGTGATACCATATGGATGAACCTTGAAAACATTGTGCTGAGTGAAATAATCCAGGCACAAAAGGCTACGTATTGTAATATTCTGTTTACATGAATTGTCCTGAGTAGGAAACTCCACCGCAGAGAGAGAAAGTGAATTAGCGGTTGCTAGGGATTTGGGGGAGGGCTGATCGGGAGAAACCGCCTGATGGGTCTGGGGTTTGCTGTGGAGTGTCGGAACTAGAGTGTTTTGGAACTAGATAGATATACACGACATGGTGGATGTACTCAGTGCACTGTTTACTTTGAAGTCATTAATTTTATGATACATGAATTTCATCTCAGTAGACTATTATTTTACTGAACACCCTCCCACAGTAGAACAGTGGACAGTAAATACATGCTGTCTCGTCTGTGTCCCTGATGTGGTAAAATCTAATTGAACTTGAGGTCTACTTATTTTTAATGATTGCGAGTCAACTTTTGAGTGTTCTCGGTGTGTTACCCTAGTGTCGCAGCCGAGGTCTCTGTAGGATGGGCAGAACCGGACCGGGAACACCCTCCCTGCTCCCTCCTCTCCAGGCACAGCCCACTCCAGCTTCAGTGGCCAGTTTAGCACTCCTCCCCTTCTCTTCCAATGTCACTGTGATCCTGTCACTCCCCTACTCTTTGTGCTTCGAAGACTTTGGCCATTAGAGTAAGGTTCTGGTTCCTTATGGTGGCACCGGAGGTCCCTGCAACCTAGCCCCTGCCCGTGTGTCCAGTGTCGATTCCTGCCCCTCCGAGCCCCGCCCGTCGGAACCACCTTTAGTGATCGGGGTGTTCTCCGGGTGTCCTGGCTGAGCACAGAGGACTCTGCTCTACTTTCCGTGCCTTTGAGCCGTGTGACTTCATCTGCCACGAGCGATTGTGTGCACCGCCCATTCCGTGGCTCACCTAACCCGTCCTTCGAGACTCGGCTTAGCCAGCACCTCCGGAGAGAAAGTCTTCCCTGAGCCTATGTGCTCTCCCGTCACCCCTTCTTCCTTCTGCACGTGTCTGCCCCATCACCGAGCACACTGTGATCTAAGTGCTCACTTTTCTCTTCCCTCCATAAAGCTGTGAGCTCCTTGAAGAAAGGGATGATCTGTCTGCACACAGCTTTTAGTGCATGTGCGGGAACCCATGCTTTTTGCTTCCCATTTTACTCTGTACAAAGACATTTAGTTGTGCTGGAAAGAGGTAGGAGAACATGAAGTATGTTGTGAAAGTCTGCACTTCTTAGGAAGGCTGTCAATTCCATAAAGGGAATAAATATCTTACATTCTTACATTGTAACGCCTACACACCCGTACAGCGCAAGAATATGAGAGTGACTGGAAAATACTATAAACATTTAACTTGGAACACAACAGCAAACACTTAGAAGTACAGAATTTCTAATTAAATCTCGTTGCCAGAGCCATAAACTGAGAGATGCATGTACGATATGGGGTTTATATTCTGCAGCCTGATCGATGTATTTTAACAGCTTTACTGAGTATAATTGACATACAATAAACTGTACATATGTAAAGCGTAGAACTGACAAGGGTTTTTTTCTTCCCCACAAGTTTTGACTTACTTGTACATGTGTGAAACCATCACCACAATCAAAATAGTGAACATATCTGTCACCCCAGAATGTTTCCTTTTGGCCCTACATGGTCCCTGCCACACACCTGTCCCGCTGTACCAACCCCCCCCTCCCCCCCCCCCCACCGTATCCCCAGGCAACCACTGACCTGCTTGTTGTAACTATAAATTAGTTCATGTCTCCTGGAAGTGTATGTAAATGAAATCATACAATGCGTACTGGTTTTTTGTCTGGCTTTTTTCACTCAGCGTATTTATTTTAAGATTTACCCAGGTTGTTGCGTGTGTCACAGTTCATTTTTGTTTAATTGTTTAATTTTTTATTTTTGAAAGAGAGAGAGAGAGAGAGCGAGCATGAGCAGAGGAGGGGCAGAGAGAGAGGGAGACACAGAACCCGAAGCAGGTTCCAGGTTCTGAGCTGTCAGCACAGAGCCAGATGCAGGGCTTGAACCACTAGATCATGAGCTGAGCCGAAGTGGGCCGTTCAACCGACTGAGCCACCCAGGCACCCCAGCAGTTCATTTTTTATTGTTGAGTAGTGTTTCATTTTACGTGTAGACCACGATTTGTTTATCCTGTCACCCACCAGAGGACGTTAGAGTTGTTTACAGCTTTCGGCTGTTATAAGTCAAGTCGCTCTGAGCTTTCACGTGCAAGTCTCTGTGTGGGCACACGCTGTCCTGTCTCTTGAGTAATAACTGGAAAGGGAATGCCTCGTGTACGCTTCACTTTTTAAGAAACTGCCAAACTGTTCCAGAGTCCTTACCCATTTTGCGTTCTCAGCACGAGCGTGTGGGGAGCCTGCCCTGGTATAGTCCATGAACTAATGTTTGGCATTCTAATAGGTGTGTGGTGATATGTCTTTATGGATTTAGCTTGCATTTCCCAGATGACCAAAGTGCTCATTTGCCCTCTGTGTATTTCCTTTGGTGAAGTATCTCTTCGGATCTTTGGCTCATTTAAAAAAATGGGGGTTGTTTCCTCATTCTTGAGTGTTGGATGCTGTTTACCTCTTCTGGATAAAAGTTCCTTATCGAGATAGGTGATTTGCAAATATTTTTCCCAATTGCTGGCTTATTTTGTATTGTTTTAACAATATCTTTCAAAGGACAATATCCTTAATTTTGATGAAGTCAAATGTACCAGTTTTTCTTTTCGGACTGTACTTTTGGTGTTATATCTACTGAATCTTTCTCTAACCCCAAATCACAGAGATTATTATCTCCTATGTTTTCTTCTAGATGTTTTATATCTTTAGGTTTTGTACTTAGATCCATGACTCATTTTGAGTTAATTTCTGTGTATTGGATGAGGGATGAATTGAAATTTATTTTTTTTTTGCATATGGGTAGCCAATTATTCTAGCACCACTGCTTGAAAAGTCTATTCATTTTTCCTCTGAATGGCCTGGGAAACTTTATGGAAAATCCATTGTCTATGTATGTGTGGGTGTGGGTTTATTTCTGGACTCTATTTTGTTCCATTGATGTCTCTATTTGTCTCTAGTTCAATACTGCACTGTCTGGATTGCTGTGGATTGATTGTAAGACTTAAGATCAGGCAGTGAAGTCTGTTCTCCCCCCACACCCCCATCCCCAAGCCCAAGTCTGTTCTTTTTGAGAGTGGTTTTAGTTATTCTAAGTCCTTTGCATTCCCCTGTGACTTTTTAAACTAGCTTGTCATTTTCCACACAAATGTCTGCGAGGATTTTGGATTGTGTTGAGTCTGTAGAACAAACTGGAGAGGATTAACATCTTTACAACACTGAATCTTTCAGTCCCTGAACACTGTATACTTACTTAGTTCTTTAATTTGTCTCGGCCGTGTTTGCATTTTTGTTTAGGTCTAGGACATTTGATGCTATTGTAATGGTATTACTTTAAAAACTTAATTTCTAACAGTTCATTGCTGGTGTATTTGTGTATATTGGTCTTTTATTCTGCAACCTTGCTAAACTCACTTATTAGTAATAGTATCTGGTTTGTAGATTTTGTTGGTTTTCGTTGATGATTAATCATAATTATGATTAATGATTTGTGAATAAAGATAGTGTTACTTCTTCCTTTCCAGCATGGGTGCTTTAATTTATTTTTCTCATCTGTTGCATTATCTGGAGCTTCCAGTACAATGTTGAATAGAAGTAGTGAGAGCAGACATTCTTGGCTTGTTTCCACCATAGGAGGAAAGCATTCTGTCCTTTACTGTTAACTGATAAGAACTGTAGTGTTTTTTAGCTTGTTTATTTTGGTGGATGCCTTTCACCAGGTTGAGGAGGTTCCCTTCTTTTCTACTTTGCTGGAGTTTTATCGGGAATGTTTACTGGGTTTTGTTAAATGCTTTTTCTGCATCTACTGACGTAATCCTGTGGCTTTCTCTTTTAGACTCTGGTTAGTGTGCTAAATCACTCTGGGTGAGTCTTGAGTGTTAAACCAATCTTGCATTCCTGGGATAAGCCTCACTTGGTCATGACGTATTATCCTTTTTTTTTTTTAATTTTTTTTTTTTTTTACTGTTGGGTTCAATTTGATAAAATTTTGCTTAGGGTTTTTGCATCTGTACGAGTGCATAGATGTATAGTTCTCTTTTCGTTGTTGTTGTTAATATCTTTTTTCTCAGGTTTTGCTTATGTGGGTAATGCTATCTTCACTGAAACTATCCACAGGTATTTCCTCCTCTTCAAATTGCTGGATGAATGCTATACACTAAATGTTTGTGTCTCCCTGAAAATTCATACGTTGAAGCTTAATCCCCAGTGTGATCGTATTAGGAGGAAGGGGCCTGTGGGAGGTGATAGGTCGTGAAGCTCTGCCCCCATGAGTGGGATTAGGGCCCTTATGAAAGGGGCCCCGAGAGCTCCCTTGCCCTTCCCGTCATGGGAGGTTATAATGAAAGATAGCTGTCTGTAAAACAGGAAGTGGACCCTCACCGGACATCTTGGACTTCTAGCCACAGACTGTGAGAAATAGATGTCTGTTGTTTATAAGCCGCCCGGTGTGTGCTATTCTGTTAGAGTGGCTGTAATGGACAGAGACAATGAGTTTTTATAGAATTGGGTTTTTTCCTTCAGCGTTTGAAATAGTTAATCAGTGGAGCCATCTGGGCCTGGAATTTACTTTGTGGAGAGGTTTTAACAGCACATTAAATTTATATTATTGGTAGAGGACTACTCTGCTTATTTATTTCTTCTTGAGTGAGCTTTGTTGATGTCTTTTGAGGAATTTATTTCATCTATGTTGTCAAGGTTTTTTTTGGCATAAGGTTCCTTTATTATCCCTTTAATATAGATAGAGGTACCCGTGCACAGCAGTGATAATTACCTATCTCATAGCTGATGTTGGTAATTTGTGTTTTCTGTCTCTTTTTCTTTAACAGTATTGCTGGAGGTTTATTGATTTTTATGGACCTTCTCAAAGGACCAGTTTTCGGTTTCATTTATTTTTCTCTGTTCTTTTTCTCTTCTCCTTTCATTGATTCACTCTTTATTGTTTATTTTCTTCTGCTTATTTGGGGGTTTATTTTTCTCTTATTTTTCTGCTTTCTTAAAATTGAAGGTGTGTTCCCTGATTTGAGATCTTCTTTATTTTCTAGCATTGCCTCTGAACACTATGAGTTTCTAAGTATTGCTTTGGCTGCACCTCCTTGAATTTTCATTTAAAGTGTTGCCATTTTCATTCAGTTCAGTATACTTTCTGACTTCCCTTGTTATTTCTTCTTGGACCATGGATTGTTTAGAAGTCTGTTATTTAGTTTCCAAATATTTGAGGATATTAGAGATATTTGTCTGTTAGTGATTTCGAATTTAATTTCATTATGGTGAGGAAATATGTTTTGTATGACTTGAATCATTTTGAATTTATTGAGACTTGCTTTATGGCCCAGAACATGGTCTGTCCTCATGTATCTTCTTTGTGTACTTAAAAACAAGGTGTATTCTGCTATTCATGGGTAGAGTGTTCTATAAATATGAGGTCAGTTTAGTTGATAATGTTGCTCAAGTTCTTTGTATCCTTACTGATTTTCTAACTATCTGTTTTATCAGTTATTGAGAGAAGGGGTTTGAAATCTACCACAATTGCAGATTTATTTATTTCTTCCTACATTTCTTTTTTTTGCTTCATGTATTTTTGAAGTTCTGGTATTATTAGATGCATAAATATTTAGGACTGTTACATTCTCTTGATGAATTGACCCCTTTATAATTAGGCTAATGAAGATGACATTCTTCATTCCTGGTAATCTTTTTAGCTATGAAATCTACTTTGTGTGACATTAATTATAACCATGTCAGCTTTTATTTTTTTGATTAAAATTACATAGTATACTTTTTTCCATTCTTATACTTAAAAACAATTTTTTTTGATGTTTTTATTTATTTTTGAGACAGAGAGAGAGCATGAGCAGGGGAGGGGCAGAGAGAGGGGGCGACACAGAATCCGAAGCAGGCTCCATGCTCCGAGCTGTCAGCACATCACCTGACGTGGGGCTCGAACTCACGCACTGTGAGATTGTGACCTGAGCTGAAGTCGGACGCTTAACTGGCTGAGCCACCCAGGCGCCCCTCCATTCTTATACTTTTAACCTGTTTGTGACTTTATGTTTATTTATATTTATTAATTATCTTTTAAAAATGTTTGAGAGGGAGAGGGAGAGAGGGAAGGAGGGAGGGAGGGAGGGAGGGACGTGCAGAGAGAGAGGGAGAGACAGAATCCCAAGTGGGCTCCACGCTCAGCACAGAGCCTGATGTGGGGCTTGATCTCTCACCACCATGAGATCACGACCTGAGCCGACATCAACAGTCAGACACTTAACCAGTTGAGACACCCAAGTGCCCATGTGTCTTTGTATTTAAATAGTTGGTTTCTTAAAGATAATGTAGAGGGGCACCCGGGTGGCTCAGTCAGTTAAGTGTCTGACTCTTGACTTTGGCTCAGGTCATGATCTAATGGTTTGTAGGATCAAGCCCCACGTAGGGCTCTGCACTTGACAGCGTGGAGCCTGCTTGGGATATTCTCTCTCTCTCTCTCTCTCTCTCTCTCTCTCTCCCCATTCTCTCTATCCCTTCCCCCACTCACATGCATGTGCTTTATTTCTCTCAAAAATAAAAAAATAAAATAAACATTAAAAAAAGAAAAAAGTTTAAAAAAATAATTTAGAGTTGGATCTTGCTTTTTTATATAGTCTGTTAATCTTCATTTTTGAATTTGGATGTTTAGACCGTTTACTTTGAGTGCAATTACTGATATGTTTAAATCTATGATCTTGTTCTTTATTTTCTGTTTCTTCTCCTCTCTTCTTTGTTCCCTTTTTCTTCTTTATCTTCATTTTTTCTCAATATGTTGCATTAAAAAAACTGATTCTACTTTATCTCCTTTATTGACCTGTTTGCTATAACTGTTTGTTGTAGTATTTGGATAGTTGCTCTCTGGTTCATAGTATACATTTTTAATGTCACAGTCCACCTTCTTGTGGTATCATAGCCCTTAATATAAGAGCCTTCTCACGGTGTATTTCCATTTCTTCCCTGGCTGTTTTCGTGCTCGTTATCATAAATTGTATTTGTACACGTTAAAAACCTTATAATACAGTGTTTCCAATTTTGCTCTGAACAGTGATCTTTCAAAGAGATTTAAAACTAACAAGTCTTTTATATTTACCTGCATAGTAATCATTTCTGTTGTTTTTCGTTGCTTTCTGTAGATCTAGATTTCCTTCTCATACATTTTCCTTCTGTCTGTCTAGAGGACTTTTTTCAACATCCCACGTAATGCCGGTCTGCCAGTGATGGGTTCTTTCCGCTTTTTGTATACATGAAATGTCTTTATTTTGCCTTATTTTTTTAAAGTTTTCACTGGATATGGAATTTCAGATTAACTTTTTCCTTCAGGATTTTAAAGATGTTATATGACTCTTTTCTCATTTCTGTAGTATTTGATAAATCTTCTGTGATCATTATCTTTGTTTTTTTTAATTTGTGTAAAAAAAAGATAATTTGATCTCTTTTTTTCCATATGACCATGTTTAAGATTTGTCTTCTTTATCACTGATTTTAAGAAGTTTAATTATGATGTGCTGTGGTGTAGTTTTCTTCAGATTTTTGTTCACTGAGTTTATTGAACTTCTTTGATTTGTAAGTATATAGTTCTCATCAAATTTGGAAGGTGTTCAGCCATTATTTCTTCAGATGCTTTTTCCTTCCTGTTCTCTTTCCTCTCCGTAAGGAACTCTTACCACAAGCATATCATTCATTTGAAATTAATTCATAGTTCCCTCGTGCTGTGTTCATTTTTTGTCTTGGTTTGCTTTCTGTATTTCGTTTGAGTATTTTCTACTGGTGTGTCGGATCTGCCACTAATCCCATCCAGTGCGTTTTCCATGTGTCACATGGTAATATTCCTCTGTAGAAGGTCCGTTTGGGTCTGTTTTGTATCTTCCGTGTCTCTGTTGAACAAGTCCACTCTTCCAGCTTCTGAAATACAAGGTATACAGTTCTGATTAGTTAATTGTCCTTGCTCCTCATTCTGTCGTCTGGGTCATTCCTGGTTCAGTTGTTCACCCATGAGCATGAGTGGGCCCGTTCCCTGCTGAATACTCTAGAGCCTCTTCTACACATCTGGGTTCCCACCCCGTGCAACTCTCTGTCTACCCTGCGGTCCCCAGGCTCCAACTGCACCTCCTCACCTTAGCAAGATGGCTGGACCCTGTCCCTGTTACTCTCTGTGCTGCAGCCCGGAAGGCCTCTTCAGGCCGGAGCTGTGGCAGAGGTAGGGCCCGGCTCGCCTGTTGCTTGTCTGTCAGCGTTATTGCCCTTTATTGCTTAATGTCCAGGGTCTTGCGAATGAAGGTTTTGTATGTCTTGTCCAGGTTTTTTTGGTTAATTCAGGTATGAAGGGAAAATCTGGTCTCTTTTATCCCATCTTGGCCCAAACCTGAAGTCAGTATTCCTAGTTGATGTAATTTAATGAAAATCTACTTGCAAAGTAAGAACAGTCAAAAGTTGAAGTCTTTGCTTTAATAGGATCCTCTCTGTTCCACCCCAGAAGTGGACCTTCTCTTCAATTTTAGAATGACTTTGTTTTTGAATAAATAAAACAGTTGGCAATGGGCCTATATACATTAACCCTGAAATGAATGATGCTTAAAAAGGATTGTATATTTTATTATTTTGTACCCTTTAGGTCATATTTATTATTTGATGCCTGCCTTAGGTATAAGTTTATTCCAACAGTGTGGTTTAGAGAAGGGAATTTGAAAACCTCGTCAAGATAATAATCTAACCGTTGTAAGAGTCCAGAGGGAGAAACGTGTTGATCCCAGTGTTTTGTCAGAGAACACTTAACTTCTAGATTTATTTTTTTATGACAAGATGTGTGTGTTCCTTTTGGCAGTCTTACATTAAAGCCATGGATATCATGTCAGCCATTTGTGTGGGATGCCAGCACCCGTGGTTTAATGATAAAGTTGCTTTAATGATCCCTTAAGCGTGTCAGGCTTTCCACGTCTTCATGCTAGTGAGGAACCAGAGTGTGCTTGCTAGAAATCAGAGTCAACTCAGGTGGGCTAACGAAGGTGGGTTCTCATGATTCGTGTTGCAGGTGGAGTAACCAGGTCTTCCCTGAAATGAGGTTCTTGTGAAGGTATAAGTTCCATTATTCAAGGAATTATGCATAAAATGTTTTTAACTGTATCTTAGCGGGCGGAACCGACACGTGGTTTGTCATGAAGATCATTTTATTCACCGATAAGATGGCTTTATGCTTAGCCATGCTTAACTAAGTAGGCCTTTAGCTGGTGTATATTTTACGTATCTTGTAAAGAAATAACTTTTGAATGGGAATGAGCATTTCAGTATTTGAGTAGCAGAGTTAATAACATTTGATAATTGATTTTTTTGTTAGTATTATCTTAAAATTTTGCTGCCTTAATACCCTTTTTTAAAAAGAGTTTTTAATGTTTATTTTTGAGAGAGAGAGAGAGAGTGTGTGTGTGTGAACAGGGGAGGGGCAGAGAGAGAGGGAGACAAAGAATCCAAAGCAGCTGCCTTAATACATATGCTTTTATATCTTTCTCCAGAAATGGAGATTTTGAAGTATTATACATTTTTACAATAAATGTTAAAGTTAAAATTTTAAGTATTGTTACTTTTTCCTAAGTATTGGCACTTTTAATAAAAAAGTACATTTTACAATTTAATAATTGCTGTGACATAGCCTCTCAGATGTTGGTTTAGGGTTATTGTTTAAGGTTCAGTCTTATACGGGGTTTTCAGGACTAAAGAGCTGCATGTGTTGTCCAGAGTGATCTTTTAGTCTGACCATGTTAGTTAGATATTTAAAAGATTAAATTTGAAACGGCAGTGTCTTCAGAACTAGCCCCTATAACCTAATATTTTGTCTAGTGCTTTGTTGCACTGTAGCAACGGGCTCCTGTATGTCTGTGAGGTCAACCTGAGATGTCCCTGGGACCAAACATGTCATAAGGAGATCGCTCTCTGTCTGGGATTTCATATGAAGTCTTGGCCCTGACTCTCGGGGTGCCACGTTGAATCCGCCGAGAAGCTGTATGTCACATACCTTCCACTGCCCCTGTACTCTGTGTGGCACTGCTGTCCCCCCCGTGGTGCATAGGCCAGGTCCAGGGTGGTGGCGGACTTACTGGTTAGCGTGTCCCATGCTGTCCAAAGTGGTCCGTCCCCATAGGTTCACGAAGTAAGTCACTGGGCTATGAAGAAACCGTGAGAACTCGTATTTATCTTTACTGCTATTATTTTTAAAGTCTGTTCTTTGTGTGTAATGTGAAAGTCAGAGAGTAGTACATATATAGTTTTAAAATCATTAGATACGCATATCTTGGGTATATATGTTCTGATTTTTTCTTTGTGAATGGTGGTATATGAGTAAAATGTTCTGAAACCAGGTAAGACTCTTCTGGAGAATCTGCACAGGGTTTTATTCTATGATCGGTCACTTTCTCCGTCAATCATTTCATCATATGCGAGATTCCGTGTCTGGGTGCATCTCTGTGTTTTTCTTGTGGAATGATCTATGGCTCTGACCAGATTCTCAAAGGAGTTTGGTCCTACACATCAAATAAACTAATTATCTGGGAAGCCTGGGCTGAAATCGCTGAAGTGTGTTTTGGAAGGACTGTATCCTGTCTACAGATAACTTCCTAGGTTAAATTAAATGGTACTTAGTGTGAAAAATAAAATGTATAATTAGATATGTATTCCTCTTAACACAGTAAAGTTTTTTATCTGAGAAGCAGCAGCCGTGATTGTTGCTGTGACTCCTGATGTGTGGTCTGTGCTGCGTCCTCTGCTAGGGTCTGGGTCCCTTCACCATTTTTTTTTTTAACGTTTATTATTGAGAGAGAAACACAGAGCGTGAGCGGGGGAGGGGTAGAGAGAGGGGGAGACACAGAATCTGAAGTAGGCTCCAGGTTCCTAGCTGTCAGCACAGAGCCCGGTGCGGGGCTCGAACTCACAAACTGTGAGATCATGACCTGAGCTGAAGTCGGATGCTTAACTGACTGAGCCACCCAGGTGCCCTGTCCCTTCACCTTCTTTAAAATGATATTTTATCGTATGTTTTCATTAATCTTCTCTCTAAAATACCATGATAGATTATTGTCTCTCAAATTCAAATACATTGGCCCTGTGTAAGCGTGGCTGTTAAAGAAATACTTTTTGAAACGTCCTATTTTTGTGATACTTTTGGATATGAAGGTTTTTCTGTTTTCTCTCTGCCCTGCTTTTGTAGAGCCGTCCCTGTAATAGGTGATGGGGTTGCTTTGGTGGGGGTGAGAGCTGAGTTCAACAGTCAGCTGATAAAATGAAATGGAGTTTGGTTACTCCTGAAATCCTTAGGCCACCCATAAAAGAAAGGTAATATGATCTTGTTTATACAGCCCTCTATGGTTAAAATTTTACATGATAGGCCCCAAGTGGCTCTTCAGTTTCTTCCTTGAAGATTGTCACCAGTCCCATCATCTGTCACTTGACTACTTGCATGTTGTTTACTTATTTATTTACCAGTGGTCAGAAAACTTCCTGGCATTCACACATTCTTTCTAATAAGTATGTGGCCCAGGGTACATTATCACTGAATAGGATGACTTTTTTTTTTTTTTATTTAAGACTTGTTTTTATTTATTTTTTAATTTTAAAATTTTTTTAATGTTTTATTTATTTTCGAGAGCAAGAGAGACAGAGCATGAGCAGGGGAGGGGCAGAGAGAGGGGGAGACACAGAATCCGAAGCAGGCTCCAGGCTCTGAGCTGCCAGCACAGAGCCCGATGCGGGGCTCGAACTCACGGACCGCGAGATCATGACCTGAGCTGAAGTCTGACGCTTAACCAACTAAGCCACCCGGGTGCCCCAAGACTTGCTTTTAAAAATCAGTTTAGGTGAATTTAAATAGCTTCAATGTATATAACTATCCTGCATTTCTAGGTGTGTTATTGTACTCCACAAACCTGGAGCATCCAGTTCAGATTAATAATATTCCCCTGCCTCCCCTCTTAGTTTATTAGAACTACCCTATTAATTTACCCTAGAAAAGAATTACCCTATTAGTTTATTCATTTATGTAGTAATTATTAAGTATGGGCAAGCATGGCTCTGGGCATTGGGAACATAGGAGTGAAAAAAACAAAGTCCTTGTTCTCATAGAACTTACATTCCAGTGGGGAAAGTAGGCAGTAAAGACACCAGAAAGGAAAAGAAATTATTTCGAGTAGCGTTGTGTTACAAAGAGACGTAATTGGGATAGCCGGCCATGGAGGGGTCCGGCTGTTTTATGTAGAGGGGACAGTTGCCTCTGTAAGGAGGTGACGTTCGACCTGGGACCCGCATGGAGAGGGGGACCGAGCAGTGGGGAGGTGCGAAGCGTGAAGTTTGTCAGGTGTCTCGTCCGCCACGACTCCACGACTCTTGTTTCCAGACTCAGTTGAGCGCGCTGTGCTTTCTCCCCGTGAGCTGCGGCCCAGTGGATGTCTTGTCAGTGTAAGCGTGCCGAGTGTCAGGGGTGTTCGCTCCAGCTCCCGCCGCTTCCGAGAGACCGTGACACCCGGACAGAGTGGGTTAGAGCCGGTTGAGGTTGTTCCCCAGGATAACAATTACGTACTTCAACTAGGATACCTACTAACAGAAATGAGAAAGTCCATGGAATTTGATCTGTTTTGTACTTTATTTTGTAACGTATTTAAATATATTGTACCTGATTTTATTAAGGGCTATTTTATTTATTTTTAACAGGAATCACTAGATTTGATCTACTTGGAGACTTTGGAAGGTTTAATTGGCTGGGAAATTTCTATATTGTATTATCCTACAATTTGCTTTTTGCTATTGTGACAACATTGTGTCTGGTCAGAAAATTCACCTCTGCTGTACGAGAAGAACTTTTCAAGGCCCTAGGTAATCCTGAGGTTTATGGGTATTTTTCTCGCTTTCTACTAATTTTTAATTTTGCCATATGAATTGATTTTAAGTCTTCATCTCTTCATTTTTCCTGATGTATAACACCTTAGAGGTCACATTTCTGACCCACTCCTTATTGGTTGTGCTCTTGTGTAAAATTATTTCATTAAGCCTCGGCTTCCTTATCTATAAAATGGTGATAATACCTTCTTCTCTTGTTGTGGATATTAACTGAAATATTTCTTGTAAGGGCCTGAGCATAGTCCTGGCACATCAGAAGGGCTCAATAAAATGAGCTCTTTTATCGTTAAGACGATGGTGGTTGTGGTGAGGTGAGGGTAATAATGGGCTAAACTTCTCTTTTGGTAACGACACCTCTTACTGTTTTTTAGTTGCAGATCTCTTTTGAGGCTTGGAGTTTACAATATCAAGCTGATCCATAATTCTCTTCCATAAGCCAAACAAGTCAGGATAAAAATATTAGTGTTCTTGTCATTAATATGGGAGAGGGCATTCCTGAATCATGTAGTCCATGAGTCACATGTATTGTGACAGTATTAAAAAACTCTTAGGTTTGGCTAAGGTATAAAGGGAATAAATGTAACTTATCAAATGTGTTTTCCATGCTTACTTCAACATTAGTACTAAACATACATCAGGCTTTATATTTTAGGAATACCAGGGCAATATAAACTGTCTTGCTATATACACCCTCTTGGGTTTGGAGTGTGTAATTTTATAATAAAAGAAGGGAAAGGCAGCGATTTATTGTAGGGACTCCTAACATTAGGTCGTTTACCTAACTTGACATCATTTGAATGTTTATAGTCTGTGTTCTGTTGTGGCTTGTAGTGGTTGCCATACGCCCCGTACTGATTAAGGTCCAGATAACCTCAACCTTCTGAGCAACATGAAGCTTCTCACCCAACCAAATTCTTCCAACCTCTGTGGTTGAAGGGATGACCTTTGGGAAGGAAAAAAGATTTCAGATTATCTACTCATATGTATTTTACTTTAAGTTCACCCTGTGAGGGGATGGTTGGTGAAATAGTGGCCTAGAAGTGAAAGTGACATCTCATTTCAGCAGAAGCAGCGGATAATTGTGGATTTTCATGCCTAAGTTTCATAATACCGACAAGGTAAAAATCTGTAAGGTGACGTGGGAATCCATAGCTCTCCCCGCCAAATGTCTCAAGTGAGAACTTCATTTTGAAGCCCGTGGTAGCATCAGTGAGGTTAGTTAGCCACAATGTCAGGTCGATTCCCACTGACTAGTCACTGACATGAGATGGCTGTAGATGAATTACTGAAAACTTAGTTTTGAGTTAAGTATTCTGGATATCATCTTTCTAAAGAAACTTTTTTTAATGTAGGGAAGTATCATTTAACCTAAGGTGAAGTCATATATGTTGTGTTGGCCCTTTGACCATAATAGGCAATAGAATTATCAAGACTTGTGTAAAACCGCTAGATGGATTTAAGGTTTTTTTGTCCAAATGTTTTCTGTTACTCTTTGGAATGCCTAAGGAGGACATGAATCATACCTAGAAAAAGATCCTCCATATTAAGTATATGTAATAACGTGTGACTCATCTGAGATCTTCAGTCTAATTTCACTGGGAATTGTAATTTGATTATAAAATTTAACTGTCTCCTTTTTTCCCCTCTTTTTTTTGTAGGCTTTTTCCCTCTGGTGCTATGTCCATTGACAATGACAGTGTCTATCTCATAGAGTACCTGCTGTACTCTGGGTATATAAACAAACACTGGATGGCGGTGGAGGTGACTGTATCCGCAGAGAGAGACGTTGTAGTTTTGTTTTTTTTTTTTAAGATGCGTAGCTTGTGCTGCCCCCAGGTTTTAGAAGTAACAACTGGAAATGTGTCCTAAAAGGGGATTCCCTTTTGCTTCCGGCATGATTACCCCGCTGGTTCTCTGTCCGCCTACTTCCTTCTCTAGCAGGCCGTGTTGAAACACGCTTCCCCGGCAGCTGTGGGTTCCTGTTGTCACTCAATGGTTTGGCCATTCCTGGGATCAGAACTCTTTTTTATGTTAGATTGATTTCTTTTTTCCTTCCCATTCATCCATCATACACAGACTCAATTTTAGCTTTTCTTTTATGAACATATGCAGGTGATAGAAACTTTAAAATTCAGAGTGCTGTGGTGATTTAAGAGGGATGTAAAATTGCTTAACTGCCAGGTAGATAGCTCTCTGGAATCTTAGGGGAAAAAAACCTCATCCAAGTATGTTTTTGAGGTGTCAGCAAAGGTCTGAGCCTCATAAAAATGTTTCCTCAAAATCTTTTCCATAGATGGACTCGTTATATATTCTTGAATATCTTTGTGTTTCACTTTATTAGTAAGTGCTGAGAGCTTTGGTCCCACATGAACTATCTTCTACTTTTTACCCCTGGGAGGGCACAGTTGTATATGTCAGGTGCATTATGTGAGTGACTGATGTATGATACAGAAGGAAACTAACGTAACTTTAGAAGATAGTGATACTTTCTTATTCTGTGAACTATCTTTGAATATTGGAATATTATTTATGTTCAGTTTATTATTTTGCCATTTCTTGTCTTTTTCTTTTTGATCATGTTTTCCATTGCTTTTCTTTTAATGACATGCTTAATATTTTGGTATGTCTTTCCATATGTTTTCTTGTGTGTATACTTGTATGTGTGTATTTTAAAACAAGAACGCCATCATATTGGTGTCCGGTTAGGTCCCCCGGGAAGCACACTGGGGCTGGATGAGCTTGCGGGAGGAGGCGTGAGAGAGCCTGGGATCGGGGCGGGGGCGGGGGGGTGGGGCGGGAGGGGCACGGGAGCGGGGGGGGGGGGGCGGGGGGGGGGGGGGGGGGGGGGGGGGGAGGGAGTGAACTGAAGAAAGCGGAAGCCTGCACGGGCCCCAGAGCTGCGCAGAATGGTGGAGAAGGCGTGGCTTCCTGAGACACAGCTGTCTAGCGCTTAGGCCCCCGGGCGCCCCCAGTGGGGAGAAGAGGTCTCTCGTCCTTAAGGGGCCTGGCCAGCACCTCCCAGCTTCCTCAGTGACACCGGACACTCTGCCTTGTTGGCCGTCTGCGCAGCCGCGCAACAGTACGTCCTTTCTCACCCTTTTCTTAATTTTCCTGCAGGGCTTCATAAGCTTCACTTATCAGACACGTCAAGGGATTCGGAAACGTCAAAGCCGTCTGCAAACGGGCATCACAAAGCACTGTGAGAACGCGCAGCGCTCTGCCACTGACCCGGGAGCCCCCGGCTCCCGACCGCCCCGTCGTCGGTCAGAAATGACTCGCCCCGGCGGTGCCTCCCGGTGAGCGCCCGGGCTTGGCGGCGCCACCGCTTTCACAGTCTCCTAAAACTCGGCCGCCACGGGCCACGTGTCCGTTTAACTCCGTGCGGACCCCCTACTCGCCGGCCAGACCGGCTCCTCGGGGCGGCACGTTCTTCTGTGGACGCGGGTGCTGGCCTCGGTTGGTACAGTCACCCAGACGAGCATGTTTTAAGGCCAACTCCGGGGCCTTCTAAGAATTCGGTTAGATCCCATTATATACTTTGTTCAAGACGGAGGAGGCCGCGAGAAAGGCATCCTTGGTGCTTGGCTGCGAAGTGAAGGCCCCGCAGACGCGCAGGCTTACAGCTGCCACCGTTGCGGGGGCGCATGGGAACGGCAGCGCTTGCAGATGGGATTTCTCCCCTCCTTAGGGAAAAGGACAAAAGCATAGTTCCGGCTTTTGTTTCAGGGTGACAGCGATCGGACTTTGAGTCCGGGGAGAAAGGCGAAATTCTTTTAAAACCCGATCCGTGGGAGAACACAAGGGAAGGCCTGCCACCGCGCGGTGTGGTCTGCTCGGCCGGAAGTAGTGCGTAGCCACCGTTCTCCGACGTCTCACGTGTATGCGACTCAGTATTACCTCTCATAACATAGTTGCCGGTGTTGAATACACTTGTAACTTAGATTTTGCCTTATAGGCTATGTGTACACTCGGTTTTTTAAAGCATTGCTTCAGCTATCTCTCCGTTCCTTGTTCTCCCGTGTCCCATTATGAAACTACAAATCATCTGTGGTAGAAACCCTGCTGTCACCACGCTCTTCAGGCTTTGGTTCCTTTCCTATATGCCGCTTTAAACCTCAGATTTATAAAAGCTACCAGGTTACCACCCAGATGCACAGTATCAGCATTCATGATGTAAGAATAGCTCCACGATGTATCGTGATCAGATAATCATTCAGTTACTGAATTGTAAATAATTCTTGGGATGGCTTCTTGACTTTTAAGTCCACCGAATAAAACTATAAAATTGTACTCTGTGTTACCAGGCACCAGGATAGGGTACTGAAAATTGTGCGTGCAGACACGTGACACGAGCCCCTTTGCACACAATTCATAGTTACGCAGTCTCCGTAAACACTTATGTTCACATGCACTATGTGTATGGCAATAGATTGTCTGTGTTCAGACAAAAGTAAAAGAACAGTTTTCTCAAGTTGTTTTTTGGAGAAATTTATGAAAATCCGGCTGTATATATTTGACATAAAAAATTTCCATTTAGAGCCAAAATAATAAGAAAAATTAATCTGTATATTATTCCTCAGTTCCATTGAGTATACCTCTCCTTCATTTATACCTCTGCATTTCCTTCTGAGCTTCTCTGCTTGTTAAAATGCAGCTTCGTTGTAAAATAAAAGACCATTTTGTGATTCTAAACAACACTCCGTAAATACCACCAGTGTAGCATTGGGAATCTCTCAGCATGAGACCTGGAGCAAATGAACAGAAGGTGGCTGTTTCCTAATTTCACTGATAATTACACCTATTTAAACATTAATTGCAAGCTTTGATTTTTACTGAAACTTGCTTGCAATCCATATTTTGAACAGACCTGGTCAAGGAAAGAAGAGAAAAGAAAGTTCTTTCAATAAAAGGACAGCACTTGTAACTTAACAGCCATAGGAAGTTCCTGGGTATTTGTAAGATGTCTGAGAATTTCTGAGTCAAATATTAAACTTTTCAATGTCTGTATCAATTCTTTGTTCATTTGAAAGTTTCTTTCCATCGGAAAACTTAGGCCAGGTTTGGATTGGTAAGCGGTGAAATGTAGCTTAAATTCCTATAGCTGCTACTGGATGCATCGTCATGGCTCTGGGACCAAGGACACACCTCACGTGGGGGGACGGTTTTGAGCCTGGGGCCTCAGACCCCTTTTGTGGGAACAAATGCAGGTTGATATATCCCCTGTTCGCCGCGTGATTGCAGCCACTCCAAACAGTGCATCCCTCCAGAGGGACTTCCTCTTGGGGGACAGACTTTGTAAGTGCAGGTGCTCCTGTTGGATGCCCTGGAGGCGGCTGTGAGAGGCTGCGACAGTAACGGGCTGTGGCACACAGAGGCCGAGCACTTGGGCTCTGGTCAGGACGGGCGCCCTGCGGGCCTTGCCTTTGTCGCGCTCGTGGGGCTGGAGAAGGAGGATAGGCCCGGGGCCGCCATTTCGTTCTTGCCGGGTGGGAGGACGTCCACGGTCGCCCTGTCAGATGCTCCGCTTAGTCTCACCTTAGGATCCACCTGCAAAGGGCATTAGGCACGGTAGTTACAAAGTTGCGTGAGGAGACTTGGCCACTTCTTTTCTTTAATTGCTTCTGCAGTACTTAAGTAATTTTAAAATGATACATCTTACAGATTATGACATTTGTAATTTTTACTGATGTTTCCAAGTATTTCTTAGACTCAGTATTTACTTAGCCTTATATATATTCTGTGCAAAAACAGACCTGCTGTCGAAGTGAGACTGTGTGAAAATTACACGTGTGCCCACACGTACACACACATGCTAGCTCCTTCGGTGCCATACTGAGAGGTTGGTTGATTAGTGGACGAGAATGAAACCTTCTGCCTGGTTTTGACTCTTGGATGCGTTAGTGGCTCACGCTGTACGCACCTGATCTTCGGGGCCTCGACGTCTGCCTCACTTTGCTGGGGCACAGAGGACCGCCCTATTCCTCCTTCACCCCGTAACCTGCCTACAACGTGGGCTTTGAGAACCCTACGTGGCTTTCTTTGTTGTTAGCACAGTATCTAATGTATAAAGACAAAGTTCTTAAAAAAAATTTTTTTTTAAATATGAGTCTATGTACAGCACTCACTGACTTTTATACTAAAGACTGGTATGGGTTAAAGATAATGTGTAGATGCACTGGTAAATCATTTTTGTTTACTAGAGTGTTCTGTTTACAAATTATCTGTTGGTTCTGTTTGTTTCTATGAGACACTTCTAGTGTGACTTTTTAACGTCTTAGAAATTAAAGTTTTACAAAAGGTGATTTCATACTTTGTTTTATAAGCATTCAAATGCGTGTTTGAGTTTTAAATCTTAAATGCCATCGTGGCTGAAACTTAAGCGTATGTGTAGGATGCTTCCATTTCAGTTTTCTAAAAGGCGGTAATGACTGGTGGGATGTTGAATTGAGGAAGAAGTGAATGTTTTCTCTCTTTTTTTGTGGAGTTCTTGGTAGAGCAATTTCTTGCAACCAGTTACAGCTAAAATGTACCATCAACAATTGAAATCACGGGTGTCATCGAATTTTTTGAGTTACTTATTTGATTTTTCTAATCTTTTCCATAAAAGGACTGAGCTATACCCAGTTGTGGTCTGGGCAGCCTAATCCACAGTTCTTGGAAGAGTGAATGGCAATTGTCAACTGGTGAATTCACTGGCAGACAGAAGCCTTCACAGCAGTGGCTTTCCAGCTCTTTGACGAAAGGAAGAGATACACTCTTCACTGTAACCCTCACACGCTTGTATACATGTGAACGACAATTTAAGGAAATAGTACCTACTTTTAGTATGTGATGCACGCTGGCATTTTCTGTTTTATTTTTTAGGATACTAGACACAGACCACTAATACCAATGGATCGTAAACTTTAGTTTGAAAAATACGGCTTCAGGATCTAGTTGAAAGATGAATGAATACAAAAACATTTTGGCTTTTGAATATTCTTTAGGTAAAATTCATCACTGCAAACACCCCTGAAGCCGAAGTATCATACGTGCAGATTACTTGTTGCAAAACATGTAATTAAAATCAGTAGCAGTTGCTAAAGCTCTAAAAGGTGGGCTATAAAATTTCAAAACTAGGTGATTGATCCCTTTGTTTTGGAGGAAGAGATCTGGGAGCTACTTTGGAAGAGAAGTTAGTTAACTTCCAGCTCTGCGTAATTCAGTTCGGTAAAAGTGTCTTCAAGTTCAAGTGTGATCAACTCGGAAATTCAGATGAAGCCCACTTCTTCTTAGGTGCGATTTTGGCGTTCTGTTCTAAACATACTGGAGAAGTTAAGTTCCCAAGCATGGGTGATGAGAAGTAGGGCGGCAGCACCTGATGTGGATGCTTTCGGAGACCAGAAAGATCGTCAGTGTCCGAATGTGAGGAGGTAGAGATTTAAATACGGAGCTGAGGAAGAAGGTTTGATCAGTCACTGAAACTCCTGGGTGAAGGTCTTAACGTCTTCTCTCTTGAACAGCTCTTCTTAAAAGATACTCTGCTTGCCAACAGTGGCCCCTGCGAACCCGGGACACGCTGTGACTTGGAGTGGCCGGAGCCGTTCTGTCCTATTGAGTAGCTGTAGCTGTTGTATCCTATCGAATGGCTATACGTACTTACAGGTAGCTTTTTACATATGTCTTAGCACATTGCTCTATTCTCGCTTTAGACAGTTGTGATGAAAAGCTTCTCTTTTTTTGCACTCTCAGTACTTCACTTTTGGCCACCACACGTGTGGGGGTTTTCCCGCACCAGCCTCTTCTCCCAGTTCTCTGTGGATACCGTGTCTGTGTCACGCAATTTGATTTCCTTCTGACGCCGTGTCCGTGGAGTTAGTGCAGACCCCACAGGTAAAGGGCTCAGTCCAAGATTGACTCCCACCACCGCCTCAGTCGTCAGTGCCAGGTCTGGGCTGTCCCCTGTGCTTCGACCACCCAGCTACCGGTCAGAGGTTCCCACCTCTCTCTGGCTCAGCGATTTGCTAGAGCGGCTCACGGAAGTCTGGGGAACAGTGCGCTTGCCAGATTACCTGCTAGTGACAGAGGGTCCAGCTCAGGAACACCGGACGGAGCAGACGCACGGGCCAGGGGTCGGGGTGGGGGCAGAGCTTCCCTGTCCCCTCCAGGTGCACCAGCCGCCCCGCACCTCCGGGTGCTGCCCGGCCAGAAGCTCTCTGAACCCCTTCAGTTAGGGTGTTTTAAATGGAAGCTTCATTACACAGACATGATTGAGGAAAGGATTGGCCACTAGCGATCCTCAGGCTCCAGGCCTTCCTGCTCCCCACAGGTCGGAAGGGTGGGACTGAAGGTGGTAGTTCCCACTGGCCTGCTGTAGGAGCTTTCCCAAAGACAGCTTGTTCAGGGAAGCTCAGGTGTGGTCCAAAGGGCTCCTTACGCATATCAAAAGACACCTTTATCTTCTTATCGCTTTAGGAAATTCCACAGGCTTTATCTCTGTGCCAGGAATGGGGAGGAAGCCCAAATACATATTTCTTACTCTAAGTTACAAATTCACCCAGTTCCTAGGTATTAAAGTCTTGGATCAAAGGGAATGCACATTTTCAGACTACTTCCAGAAAGATCCTATCAATATACTCTCATCAACAGCACATGAAGATGTGTTTCTCTAGCTAACACTGGATTTTGCCGGTCTTTTACAGGAGTGCCGACCTGAGAGGCAAACATTTAATTGTTTTTCTTTGCATTTTTAATAACTACTGGGAATTTAAAAAAAAATTTTATCAGCTGTTTGTATTTCTACTTTTGTGAATTAGTATTAAATATACTTAGCCCATTTTTCTTCTGGTATTTCATAATATCTTTATTGTTTTATAAAAACTATATTATGGATATTAAATGTTTATCTTTCTGATGTGTATATTTTTCCTGGTTGTTTTTTAAACTTGTCCAATATTGGGTTTTTGTGGTATTGAAACTTCACATTTTGAAGTAGTCAAAATGTGCAGTTTCCCATAATTTTTTGGTGTCATACTAAGGCCTTCGCTACCCTAAGACTTTTAAAGGTATTTCCCAATTTTTGCCCCTAACTACTTTGAGATGTAATTCACATATTATAAAACTCACTCTTAAAGCATATGATTTGTTGATATATAGTATATGCACAGAGTGGAGCAGCCATCACCACCATGGAACCCCGGATCATTCTCGTTACCCCACACCTAACTGCTTCTGTGTCTGGTTTTTTGTTTTTTTTTCCATAATTCATCAACCTCTTATCTGGATTTGTCTTGCCGAAGGGAATCAGATCATGGTTGTGCAGAGACGTCACTGGCCACACAGCAACCGTTCGTGCCAGGCGACCCAGCTCCGGTTTTTTTCGGGGTGGCGCTGTGCCCGCCACGTGCCGCGGATCTGACCAGGGAGCTTGCGCAGACTGTTGTGTAGGACCTCCAGGAAGGTGACTCGGAAGAAGCCTGGCACTGCCCCACCTCCACCCTTCCTTTCCTCTGTGGCGCCACGGATGGGACAGGATGGGACAGCTGGGACTCCAAGAGCCGCTTCGGATTGTGACTTGCCCACTTGCCCACTTGCCCACGAAGACAGTTGAAAGAGTTTGGATGCCCACCGAGTGCACAGCTGCCTGGCCGCCCACCCTCCATGGCTTCTATGCAGATGGCGACCCTCTTGGATTCAGACGCCGCATTCAGCGGATGGGAGCACCTCAATGCAGTTCTGTCCCATCCTTGACTAGTTTTATTGTTTCCCCAAAGGACAGGCCGGTATGACAGAGCCGTATGTTAAACAGTAATGTGATTTCAGCGCCGTTTTCATGAACTAACTGTCCATAAACATCGAGTTCTATTTCTAAGTTTTATATCCTGAACCTCTAATTAATGTATCTCATAAACTGATTCTGAAGAATATTCTCCTCTATTAACGTACCGAACACTAATCTTGTGTTTTGAACTATTAATACTTGTATTTACTCTTCCAGAGTCCTTGTTAGTGACTCATTCTGTCTGGAAATGTCCAGTTAATATGATGACTTTACCATACACACTTGAATTATAATTTGGAAGATGTATTCCTTTAGACAGATTAGCATTCACGCTGGCAAAGAAAATTTTTTTTATTATTTAAAAAAAAATTTTATGCTTATTTTTGAGAGAGAGACGAAGCATGAGGAGGGACGGGGGAGAAAGAGAGGGAGACACAGAATCCAAAGCAGGCTCCGGGCCCTGAGCCATCAGCACAGAGCCCAATGCAGGGCTTGAACTCACAAATCGCGAGATCATGACCTGAGCTGAAGTACTACACTTAACCGACTGAGCCACCCAGGCACCCCAGCAAAGAAATGAAAATTCTTATTTACAAAACATCCTGGAGACTGTTGACAAAATTCGAATAAAATCTGTAGATTAGCTAATACTTTTGTATCATTGTTCATTTGTGGTTCAGATAATTTTACCATGGCATGTTAACATGAGGGGAAGCTGGTGAAGAGTATAAGGGAATTCAATTTTCGCCACTGTTTAATTGTTTGCAACAATTTCAAGTATTTAAAAATCCCAGAGACATTGTGTAACAAAGAATTAGGCTGGGTTTAGAAAGTACAAATGTGAACTCATCTGCAAAGTGCCCTCAAGGATGGAGCCATGTGTTTGAGGAGGGTGGAACAGAAAGAGGGGTCTGGCCCCCCTGGGCACAGGTGTCTGTGGCCCCTGACTTGCCCACCTCAACCCTGCGAAGGTGGTCTAGCCAGCCTGCCCCCCCCCCCACCCCCCCCCCCCCTTACAGGCTTCATTGTTTATTCATTGTTTATTAGGCCTTCTTTTAATACTGTGTACCAGCTGTTTCCTTGATAAACCCCAGTGTGTGTGTGTGTGTGTGTGTGTGTGTGTGTGTGTGTGTGTGTTTGTGTTTCTACATGTAGGCCTGAGAACCTTGCCATTTTTCAACAAAACTCATGGAAAATCTGTTAGTGTAAAAATCTTTGATCTTAGGTCTTTCTTCTCTGGGCAGAATTAGGTCATGATTTGGGCTTATGCATTTAATGTTAATCCTGGGGGCGCCTGGGTGGCTCAGTCGGTTAAGCGTCCGACTTCGGCTCAGGTCATGATCTCGCGGTTCGTGAGTTCAAGCCCCGTGTCGGGCTTTGTGTTGACAGCTCGGAGCCTGGAGCCTGTTTCGGATTCTGTGTCTCCCTCTCTCTCTCTCTGACCCTCCCCCGTTCATGCTCTGTCTCTCTGTGTCTCAAAAATAAATAAACGTTAAAAAAATTAAAAAAATATATTAATCCTGATTATTGGGGCTTATGGAGAACTTTATCCTGTAACACTCCCATGAGAACAAAAAATAAAATTTTTAAATTCTCACCCCATTTTAGATAAGTTAGACATGTACCTCCACTCCCTGCAGAAAGCAGAAAGCAAGCATTTGATAGGGCTCAAGACTCGCGTATGGCACATTGGAGTATTGAATATTTTAAGCGGAAGGAATTTGAGGTTTGCGCTTCTCCCCTGAAACAGGTCCTTAGACCCTCTTGTGAGAGTTGCCCTCCCTTCACCCAGAGAAAAGGAGCCTCCTGATCTCAGAGAGTCCTAACAGGCCTTGCTGAGTCCCCCAGGATACACACTTCCTCACGCTCCTTAACCTGTTGTGTTTCTCACAACTCCTGTGCTTCATCGGATGTAGCGGAAAATAATCAGGTCTGTTTCTTTGGCTCTTTGTTTCTCGTGGAGGCTCCTGTGTCGTGCAAAACCTGTGCTAAATACATTTGTGTGCTTTTCTCCTATTAAGCAGTCTTTGTCAGTTTAATTTTTAGATCTAGCCGAGGACCCAAGAGGGTCCAGGAAAACTTTTTCTTCCCCTTCACTTTTTTTTTTTTTAATGCAGTTAATATTTTTATTATCTTGATCCAAGATGGATGCAAACAAATAATTGCTCCTGTTACCTAGTTGTTGGCTACTGATCAGCTCTGCTAAAATTCAGTTACTTGGGGTGAGTGTGTTTCCCAGCTTTTAATAATAATCACATCCACCAGGTTACTTTGGTTTGTCTTGGTAAATGGTTTCAGAAGACGACATTAAGAAATAGCGTTATTTGGGGGCACCTGTCTGGCTCGGTCGGTGGAGTGTGTGACTCTTGATCTCAGGGCTGTGGATTCGAGCCCCACATTGGGTGTAGAGATTCCTTAAAAAACATCTTAAAAAAAAAAAAAAGAAATCGCATTATTCAAAGTCAGTATGCTATGAATGTTTTACTGAGGCGTCATTGTGGTAATCTATCTAAAGGAAAACTTTTCAAGCCCAGAATATTTCGGTCACATTATAGGGAGTTGATCTTCGTGTCCCTGTCCCCAGCTTGTCTGTGTAACGTATAGATGGCAAACAAGTGACCTGCGGGCTATGCTTAACTCAAAATGTGATTTTACGAGTTCGACATTTTAAAAATTGAGTCAACATTAATGAATCGCAAGAATTCCACAATACCCTCGTTGTGTCAGGTATTTTCATTTATAGTTGTAACCTCAGTGTCTTTTTTTAATTAAAATGTCATACATTAGTTTCAGGCGCATAACATAACGATTATATATATATATATATATGTGTGTGTGTGTGTGTGTATATAATGATTGTGTAGATATATATATATATATAGATATATATATATATAGATATATATATATGTGGGTAACTGAGTGTGTGTATATATATATAGTGAAATGATCACCATTCAGTTACACACTTTTTTTTCTTGAGAACTTTTAAGAGTTACTCTCAGCAACTTCCAAATATGCAATACAGTATTGTCAACCATCTTGCCGTGCTGTCCATTAGGTCTGAAGGACTTATTTTATAACTGGAAGTATGTACTTTTGATCACTTTTACCCATCTCGCCTACCTACTCCCTACTTTAGGCAACCACCAATCTGTTCTCTGTATCTGTGAATTTGTTGTTGTTGTTGTTTTTTAGATTCTACATATAGAGATCCGATGGTATTTGCCTTTGTCTTATTTAGCATGAGGTCCATCCATGTCCCAAACGGCAGGATTTCCCTTTTTTGTAGCTGAATAATATTCTGTTGTACACGTGTACCACATCTCACCTATCGACGGACCCTTGCAGTGAACATGGAGGTGCTGATACCTTTCCGAATTAGTGTTTTCGTTTTCTGTGGACAAGTACACAGAAGTGGACTTGCTGGATTACATGGTAGTTCTGTTTGTAATTTTTTGAGGAATCTCCTTGCTGCTTTCCATAGTGGCTGCATCGGTGTGCACTCCCACCAGCAGAGCGTCTCTCCGTGTGCCTGCTGGCCATCCGTGTGTGTTTGGGAAGGTGCCTATTTAGATTTGCCCCTTTCTAAATTGGATTGTTTGTTTTGCTATTGAACTGGATGAGTTCTTTATATAGTTTGGATATTAACCCCGTAGCAGGTTATGATTTGCAAACATTTTCATTTTGCTGATTGGTTTTTTTGTTTTTGCTGTGAAGAAGCTTTTTTGTTTGCTTTTGGTGTCTTTGCTTTTGGTGTCAGACCCAAAAAGTCATCGCTGAGACCGATGTCAAAGAGCTTACCCCCTGTGTATTTTAGGAATTTTATGGTTTCAGGTCTTACGTTCAAGGCCTTAATCCATTTTGAGCTGACGTTTGTGTATGCTGTAAAGTAGTGGGCCAGTTTCATGTTTAGCACATGGCTATCCAGCTTCCCAGCACCATTTATTGAGGGGAATGTTCCTTCCCCATGGTATGTTCTCGGCTCCTTTGTCATAAATTAACTGACCGTATGTGCATGGGTTTGTTTCCGGGCTGCCTGTTTCACCGGTTTATTTTTATGCCAATGCCATGTTGTCGGTGCCAAAAGGTTAAACATCGTTTGGCTGAGAGAGGCTGTTTGAGGGCTAGAAGACCTGGCAACGTTAAGTTCCACATCTTGGAATCATGGCGACAGTAGCTGCTTTCTTCACCAATCTGTTACCTGCTTGGCTGCAGAAGGCACGTGAGTTTGCCTGGTTTGCCAGAATGAGAGACCAGATGCACGTGTTATTTCTTTGCTTGCATTTTTTGTCGAAAACAGTTTTTGAGTAGAGTCGACACACAGCGTCACGTTCGTTTCAGGTGTGCAACACGGTGACTCGGCTTCCTAGACGTTAGGCTGTGCTCACCAGTTCCGGGGCTGCTGGTGGCCCGCCTCAGGTCAGAGAGGGCTCAGAACAGCCCCGTCCGCAGATACCCTTCCTGGGCATTCGGCTTTTCCGGGAGGCGGTTAACTATATTTAACACGCTCTCGTCCACCAAGACGTGTCAACACACATACAGATTATACTGCACGAGAGAAGCAAACACTCCTGCTACTTACGAGGGACTGCATTTTGAACCTAACTGCCAGCTGGTATTTGTGAAAACGGCACGAGAAGTGGTTTCCCGCCAGAACTACTTGAAGTCAGCACGGTCAGCACGCCCTACGGAAATTCCAGACCAGCCAGATCCACCACAGAGAGCATGCCCGGCAGACTGCACCCAAGCGGGCGTCACAGAAATTGCTGTCATTGACCACGGTGTGGCCGTGCTACAGGGGAACGTTTTACAGAATCTGCCCCGTGAAACTCACCACTGCATATCTGAGGTGAACACCATTCTGTTTATCGTGTCCTGTCATTTTGTCTTTGTGGTACAAGCCATGTCTGAGTGCAAGCAGTGGCCATCCACGAGGTAGGGATACGTGTCCCCGTGAGCGGTGCGCTCCCCTGTGGCAGGGAGGGACAGCCCGGAAGCCCGTGGCCTAGGCAGGAGCACGCAGGCGGCTCTGAAGGGACGGTGGCTGAAAGACGTCCACTGGCCGACCCCTCTCAGCTCTCTGGAAGTGAGACCTGCATGGCGCTCCTCCACGGCCACCCCCGTCACCAACTCGAAAAACAGAAGAAAGGGGACACGTGTCTCAAAAGGGGAAAAAGACTAGTCCCTCTTTTCTGAACACTTGCCTTGTTTCCAACTCATGGACGTTATGAATTGTGTAACAGACACGGGTTTCCTCTTTGGGCCCACTGCTCAGAAGTTCAGAACCGAACGGGCAGTGATTGCTGCCGAAGGAAGTGCGCGTGGGTGTCTGTGGTGCGTGGCTCACCCCTCCTTCCTGTCCCCCCTCCCCCTGTTCCCACTCTTGTTTCCTCCCCCTCTTTGGTTCCACCTTCATTTATGCCTTCTTGTATTCATCACAAGTCTTTGGTTGCAGGTCAGAAACCAAATTCACAAAGCTCAGGGAACGTGGCCGGACGTAACTCACACTTTGGAGCCGAGCCCGGCTGAGCCCCCCACAGTGCAGCCAAACCCACCCAACATACAGGAAATAAATGCTAGTTGTTACAGGCACTGTTACAGCAACCGGACTGGCAAATCCCATTCCCTGGTCACATGAAACAAAACTGGAATTTACTAATCAAAATGGTAATAAACCACGTACCCAGTCATTTGGAGATGTGAAAACGATTACGATGATGGATTTAAATAGCATCACACAATTTTCCTTTCCCAAGTCTTCTACTGACTTCCCGCGCTCTCTTGGTCAGCGACCCAGTTCTCATACAAGAGACCTGAAGCTGTGATGTAATCGTATGAAAGTCTGCATGGTTTTTGTGACTTGACCTGAAAATGTGTCATCGTCAAACTGTCCAGAGAAGCAGCTACTCCACTGCATCCTTGTTTATTGTCCTGTGGTTGAAACTTGGGTCTCCCCAAGTCTTGGTGGGAATGCCATTCCAGGAGGCTTTTCAATAAGAAAAATACCTGCTTTCACATCGTCACAGCTGCCTGAGACTCGTCCCTGAACACTCACAAGATCTTCACTGCCCTCGTCCCCAGTGACGACCCATTCCAGACGCCATCCCCGCTGAGTTTCCTGTGTCTGTCGTCCACAACTCATAATTCCTATGTCAGTCATGTACTTGGCTGCACAGAGCAGAAATGGACTCTGTCCACTTAGCGGGAAAACAGGCTACTGGAAGGATGTGTGGCAGCACAGATTCAGTGGGAGAGCTCGAGAAATGGGCTCAGAAGGCAGGCAGGAGTGCAGGGAGTCTGGACAGTAAGACCCAGTCATCGTCCCGAGGAACAGGAGCATTGGGATGTGGCCATACACGGTCCTCAGTGGACTCTCGCCATCACTGAGTGACCCATGCAGCCTTGGACTCTCCCTCCAGGGGGCAGTGGGATCAGACTACCCAGGCCTTGGCCGCACGGCTCTGCTCTGCCTTTCAGGGCGTGGACGGAGAGGCGTGCACGTCATCGGCCTTCTGGGTGGACGTGGAAGGCTATGAGCTGCTAACTTCCGCCGTCTCAGGACAGAAGTGCTTACTCACTGTTTAGAGCTTGTCCAGTTTACAGCTGGTCCCCACCCCCCACCCCCCCCCCCATCTGTAGTCTCGCTCTCCACAGTTTCAGTTACCCAGTCACCTATGATCCCAGAGCGGATGAGCCTCCTGACGGATCATCGGAAGACCCGTAAGAGCTGGACGCTCCATCACAGTGCCCGCATCGCTCGCCTCGCCCCACCTCGTCATGTGGGCATTAGACCTTCCAACTTCCTCCTCACCAGGTGAACACAGCACAGTAAGATATTCTGAGACAGAAACCGTCACGTGACTTTTATTACAGTACATTGTTCTGTTTATTTTTTGGTATTAATTTTTACTACAACCTAATTTATAAACTAAACTTCATCATCGGTATGTATGTATAGGAGAAGACGCAGTAGGAAAATAGGGTTTGGTACCATCTGTGGTTTTCTGCATCTACTGGGGGTCTTGGGGCATCCACCCTGTGGATGAGTGGGAGAAGACTGTTAACAAATTTTGGACAAATTTCGCTTGTCCAAATTTTGCAGTGGGGTGCCCCATCATTTACAAATGTTTGAGCACACTCCAATATATGTGTATTTATTCGTAAGTGATAGGTATTTATAAAGCTATTTATAAATAAAACCTATCAGACGAGCATTTTGAAAGGATGAGATTAAAAGAAAGGAATATACATTTTAGTATTTCTTTCCACATGATGTCAGGATTGTTCCGCACCCCTGACACGTGTGCACCTGGGCTTGGCGACCCACGTCTTCCTCCTCCTGGGCTCCCGCTTCCGGTCTCTTTGCCCTGCGGCTAGCTGTTGCCGTGGCGACGTGTGCCCGGATGCCCAAGCTCGACCCGGTAAGCACCTCTGCCTGCTTTTCCCCAGTGATGAGAACGTTCATGGACTCAGGGTAGAGGAGCCATGAGACAGAAGTCGGAAGGAGCCGGGGAGCCAGAGGCTTCTTACAGCACCCCGTCAGCACCCATCCCCCCTCCCAACCGCCAGTGGGCTGTGGGGTTCAGGAGGAACAGGCTTCTTTGCAAGCCACTGAGATCTGGGGCCTTACCTGCTAAGGCAGGGGGATACTTGGCCTGTACAACTGTACTTCGTTATTGCGAACCAGCAAGGTCCCGGGAAGAGGAGAGCACAGTCACACCCTTCCGATCCAAGCAGACATCCATGGATGTCCACACGCACCAGCTAGAACAGTACGGCTCGAAGTCATTGAACGTGACTTACCATCTCCTGGTGCCGAATGCCACTGAATATTTTATTTTTATACTTTGGGTTCACATATCAGAAGCGCTGATGTACAATAGTCACTTATCACATAGAAATAAAGCAATTAGTACAAAACGAGAATTAGGAATAGCAAGGAGTGTTTCTAAGACAATTTAAGGAGTGTTTTTAGGTTCCCAGCTCGTGGGGCATCCGGTCGCTGTGTGTATGCAGCCACGTGCACAGGCCATCCTGGCAGGCCCTACCCAGTGTCAACCAGAACTCCGTGGAGACAGGCCAGGTAACCAGATGACCACGAAGGGACGAGAGTGATCTTGCTGCTAGGAGCAATCCCAACTGATCACCTAAGAAGCACAGGAAATCACTCAAGTATGGAACCTCTGAAACTCGACTTTTATCCATCCCTCACTTGTTTCAACTGATTAAGCTTATCACTTTGAAATTTTTATAGACTAAAGACTAAAACTGGGTAGGTTGTCAGCTCTAGAAATATATTTAGGGTTCCTACATACAGCTAGTAAAAACACGTTTCGTTGGAGAACAGATTACACCATAGCACTTAACCCCAAACCCATACAGTTTATCCAAAATTAAGGTAAACGTCCCCCCCAGGAATGATAGTTTTCCCTGACTATGAATTCAACATTCCAGAATTTTCTTTTGATAGCAAGAGCGGCAGAGGGGGCAGGCATGGAAAGGAGAGCTGTCTCCCAGGGAGAACTCCTCCAGGGCAAGGAGACACGTGTGGTGAAACACATGTGAGCAGGACAGGAGGACCATCTCTCGGGAAGGCTGGCCGCAGAGCATCTCCACCGGGTCCTGGCGACGGTCGCCGCTGGTGGGGAGCGGGTTGAGACAGATGGGACACTCATGGGTCTCCCGGTGCAGAGCCTGCAGCACAGGACAGGGAGTGAGTTGGTTGTGCAGGGTGTGAAGGGAAGCTTCCTGAACTTAAGGGAGAACCATATACCAAGAGACAGGGATATTCTAGAAATGAAGTTCCATCTTGTGTTCCAATAACACTAATTGCACATATACTGCTACTCTTGTGAAATACGGAAAGGGATAGTAACTCACGGCCGAAGCAATTTTTTTTTAGTAATCTCTACACCCAGTGTGGGGCTCAAACTCACGACCCCAAGACAAGAGTTGCATGTTCTTGGGGAGCCTGGGTGACCCAGTTGGTTAAGCGTCCAACTTCAGCTCAGGTCATGATCCCACGGTTCATGAGTTTGAGCCCCGCATTGGGCTCCATGCTGCCAGTGTGGAGCTTGCTTGGGATTCTCTCTCCCTCTCTCTGACCCTCCCTGCTTGTGCGCGCGCTCTCTCTCTCTCTCTCTCTCTCTCTCTCTCTCAATAAAATAAAAAAAAAAAAAAAAAAAAAGAGTTGCATGCTCTTCTGACTGAGCCAGCCAGGTGCCCGTGTGATAAGCAATTTTAAAACAAACAAAAATACTTTATAAAATACTGAACATTAATGACATAGATTTCCTTTTAATTAAGCAATAAAGAGTAGTCCTTTTCAAAATCCTTGACCCTGGATAGCTGCTGAACTTTCTTTATAGATTTTCCTATTTTCATCATTTTCTAAGTGAGTTTTTCCTCTGTTGAATTCAGAGTGTCCCTTTCTTCCATGGCTACTACAGGTGCAAGAGGAGGGCAGGCCCGGGCTTGAAGGAAAACCAGGAAAGTAACACGTGGGGCGGTGTTTTCCCTTTGGTGTTCTCACTGCTCACAAAAAGGCATCATCAAAGCAGTTTCCGGCTGAAGGGCCTTGACCTCACCCCAGACTGGACAACGAAGGTTCAAGGACCGCCGCCCGCCCCCTCCCGCCGGTTCAGGCACAGCCGGGGCTGGAAGCACGGATCTGGCACCACCAGGTCCCCAAGTCTCCCCTCTAATGTCACCCAGACTCCTGGGGGCGCCGCTGCTTCCGGTTAGTGACACAAGCCTACCCGGATCTGGATCTTCTCCCAGTCTCCATCGGTGAGCTCGTGGCCACACCTGTCCTCCAGCTGCTGAAGAACACTTCGGTTTATGGCCAGGCAGTGGTCGATTTCCGAAAACAGCTCTTCTATGTTTGTGTTGTAGGAGCACAGTATGCGGCGGCTGATTTCTGTGAACTGGAAAGGACACGGGAGGCAGCGGGCTAACGCCGGGTGAAATTCTACACGGAGGCGGAAGGGAAGCCTCTTCTTGAATTCTGACGGCCTTTTTTTGCTAACTTTCCTCAGGTCTCTACCTTTGAATGAGACTTTTTAGGGGAGCGCCTGGGGGGCTCAGTCGGTTAAGCATCTGACTCTTGATTCCGACTTAGGCCATGATCTCAGGGTTCGTGAATTTGAGCCCAGTGTCGGGCTCTGGGCTGACAAGTGAGTGCAGAGCCTGCTTGGGATACTCTGTCTCCCTCTCTCTCTGCCCCTCCCCGGCTCACGCTGTCTCTCCCTGTCTCTCTGCTCCTCCCCTCCCTCTCTCTCAAAAATCCAAACATTTAAATAAAAGACTTTTTGGGGAAACAGACATACAGATGTTTACTTAACAGAGCCATGTTCGGGTAGTTTATGCAAAGAGGTTCACAAAGGTTCACCTGGTTGTAAGTCTTGGTGGTTGCTAACAAGGAATACGCTGTAACTAAAAGTTGAGAAGACATAAGAGGGAAAAGGAAGTGGAGAGGAGAGAGGCATTAGAATCGCTCAGGATCAGTGCCACTGTGGCCCTGCCCCGCAGCCTTCACTCCTGTGCTCAAGCCGGCCCTCACCGTGCTGGCTGCCGCAGGGCCCGAGGGCCAGCGACACTGGAGGCAGTGCTCGTGTCAGCCCTCTGCCCCCAGCTGCCTTCCCCCTGGGGCTGCATGTTATGAACGATCATTTTAGCGTGACCATAAAAAAAAAAAAAATCCAAGAGAAAGATTATCCTTTCTTGTAAACTCCTTAGGCATTCTGCCTTTCTCACCAAGCCCTAACATCATAATTTGAAAACTCCCATTGCCTGAGGACCTCAAAAATCTCTTTATGGGGGGTAATCAATTTATGGACAGTTGCACACCCCCTCGCTACGGATCTTTAGGACTTAGTTTAAAATTCCGTTTCCCTTGCTAGTCGACCGTATGGAGGCAGCATAGTACATTTTATCTCCAACTTTAAGGTGGTTTGCTTTTGAAAGTATTGTCCTTAGAGTTCTCTAAGGCCCCTCCCCTGCTCAGTTCTTTTTATAAAGTACTACTTTTTAATATAAAGTACTGCATTTTTGATACAAAAGGACTTAGAAAAACAGTGATCTCGGGACGAATGGTTTTAGCTGGCTGTGGGATGATGTGCTATCGCCTTCTGATGGCAACGAGCTGGAATCGCCGGGGGGAAGCAAAGCCATTAGACGTGTGTTTGCAGCTGGAATTTGCTCAGATCCGACGAGTAGGAGGGGGCACGCCTAGATGCCGCGGGAGTCACAGGGGCTCGCAGTATGCTCGTTTGTGAGCCGCTACTTGGTAGCACGTGCTAGCTTGCAAACTAGCTTAACATGACATCCTTCACTCTCCTCTCCTCCCCTGGACTCTGCTTGGCCGTGTGCGGCCTTGGCAATATTTACTGTGTGATTCTCCCGGATTTCTCCAAAGTGAGGAATCTTCAGCTTTTCTGTACGTGCTCTTCCGTCCAGATGCCATTGCTCCTTTTCAAAAAGGGAAAGCCGTAGGAATTTTGGTTTATTAGAAATGTGACATGTCTAAATCTTTCGTGGGGTTTTTAGTGAGACAGCTCTTGTTTTGCTGGTGTTTCGATTACAGTAGTTTGGGTTTTAGACGGCTTGCCCATCTTCCCGTAAGTCCTGCATGATTTTCCAGGAACAAACACATTGGGAGCAAAGCCTAGATAGAAGAGCGATTTCGTGATTGCAGAGGGCTCGTTACATCTCGTTAGATGTGCTTGGAAGGGAGAATAGTTTCATGTTTCCAGTTAGATTGTGGAGATCTGGATTATTAGAGTAAGAGGAAAGGCAAAGACCAGAAACAACTAGGGCAGGGGTGGGGGCAGAGTGAATGGTTTCTATCAGAGAGTTTTGGGGAAGAACCCTCACGCATGCTGGTGGGAGTATAAACTGGGGCAGCCGCTGTGGGAAACGGTACGGAGGCTCCTCAAAAGGTCAAAATGCCGTCTGAGCCAATAGTTCCACTACTGGGTATTTGCCCAAAGAAAATGAAAACGCCAGTTTGAGAAGATACACGCCCCCCTGTGTTTACTGCGGCATTGTTCACGAAGGCCGAGACGCGGAAGCAGCCCAGGTGTCCATCCACGGGCGAGTGGATAAAGAAGACGTAACATACAGACACTGACACACGCACAGGAGTATCACGCAGCCATGAAGAAGACGAGACAACACGGATGTACCTAGGGAGTAGCGTGCTGAGCAAAATAAGTCAGGTTGAGAAAGACAGATGCCGTGCGATTTTACTCGTGTGTGGAATCTAAAAAACGTGAACATCCCGAGGGAAGGGGGGAGGGGGAGGGCCAGACGGAGTCTCCTCATTATGGGATGAACGAATCCCAGGAAGAAAAGGCCGGCGTGGGGGATGCCGCCACCGATGCTGTGGCGGTCTCGTGCAGTGACAGATGGCAGTTACACGTGTGGAGAGCAGGGCATGACGCACACGCTTGTGCAGTCACCACTTTGCACACTGTGTGTCGACTCTACTCACATTAGAAGAAGGGGTTTTGGCGACAGGACTGTACTTGCTCTTCTTATTTTCCTTTCCTTTGTCTTCTCAAGACAGTGTGCGATGCGCTTAGAAAAAGCCCTTTTCGGGGCGCCTGGGTGGCTCCGTCACTTAAGCATCCGACTTCAGCTCAGGTCATGATCTCACAGTCTGTGAGTTCGAGCCCCGCGTCGGGCTCTGTGCTGACCGCTCAGAGCCTGGAGCCTGTTTCAGATTCTGTGTCTCCCTCTCTCTCTGATCCTCCCCTGTTCATGCTCTGTCTCTCTCTGTCTCAAAAATAAATAAACGTTAAAAAAAAAATTAAAAAAAAAAAAAAGAAAAAGAAAAAGCCCTTTTCGTAAAATTGTTTTTAGAACTTTCTAAAAGGTAAGACCCGGGGCTGGCTGCTCTGGGTCACCCCCGTCCTGCGGAAATGTAACACGAACCCTAGACGTGGAGGAACCACGCTTTGTAAAGTCCTTGAAAAGGTGAAGTTAATTGTAATATCTTGCTTTACCCAACACATCCAGAATGTTACCATTTCAAAGACGTATCGCATGAATAACTATTAACCAGACGCTTTATTCTTTTCTCTTGTTCAGTCTTTGAGATCCTGAGCGTGTCTAGCATGTGTCGATTTGGCCTCCTCCCTGGCCTCACGTCAGGGACTCGACAAGCGCCGGAGGCTTGTGGCTGCCGGGACTGGACAGCACGGCCTGAGGGCTCGTAGGGGCGTTCGTTCGCCGGGAAGAACCGCGTCTGTGCCGATCGCAGCGCCCGAGGCTCGGAGAGCTAGCTCACCTGGGGCCGTAGCAGTGGCTGCTTGTAAGATACTTGCAGGCTGCTCTGGGTAGCAATGGAATCGCCTGTGCCAGGGGGTGACGCTGGTGGCCGCCACCCGCCTGCCCTCTTGCCATCCCCCCCCCCCCCACCCCAGCGCAGAGCTGTCTTCAGAAGTTGCTGTCTCATCTGGAAACCGTGACTGCCATCCCTCCTGTGCCAGGTGAGGCCACGCGGCATAGGTCTTCCACGTGGACGTGGGGTCTCGGGGCCCCGGGGACGGCGGGGCACGGGGCTGCGGGGGACGGTGCCCGCATCCTACCGGCCGGCACGCCGCACTAGTGGGCGGCACCGAGGCTCCTACTTTCGGTCACTGAAGTTTGGGGGGCGTTTGTTCCAGCAGTTGGAGGAGTCCTGATTGAGGGACCCATGTGGTCCGTCCCACGTCGTCGGGCTTCGTGAGGCAACTGAGCCTATCCGAATCTCAGAGACAATTAGATGTGATGCGGGGGACACATCCTGGATGCGTGGGACTTCCAGCTTTCGAGTGTTCTGGTCTGTGGACGTCTCGTGTGTCCCTGATGTGGACCGACCCGGCTGAACACAGTGTTTAAGTCACCTCCGGGGCTGCTTCTCCAAGGTCAGACCTCACAAGGTGCCCTCAGGGATGTGGTGTGCCCTCTGATTCTTCTCCCTCCCACAAGACGACGAGGGGACACGCAGGAAGGGAGGGGCGGCTGTGGTGAGCGAGCCCGCGCCGGCCTTCGTCCCCGGGTGTTATAAGGACGAGCGCCGAGTGTCAGGGAAAGGCCACGCTGTGCCACGACAGGCGTCCGCATGGCTGACGGTTGAATCTTCCAGGCACCTGTGTTTCGGGGGTTTGTTTGCAATTGTTTTTTAGCCATACAGACGCCCCCCGAACTTACAGCAGTTTGACTTTAAAGTTTTCAACTTTACGACGGTGTGGAAGTGGTGCACACTCAGTAGAAGCCATACTTCGGATTTCGAATTTCAATATTTTCCCAGGGCTAGTGATAGGCGGTCTGATCCTCCCCCGTGACGCCGGGCGGTGGCCGCGGCTCCCAGCAGCCACGCGATCACGAGGGTCAACAGCCGACACACCGACCGCCGTCTGCACCCGCACAGCCATTCCCGTCCCTTCCAGTGCAGCCCTCCGTGCGTCACAGGAGATACTCGACACTTTGTTGTGAAAGAGGCTTGCGTTAGACGATTCTGCCCAACCGTAGGCCAACGTGAACGTTCCGAGCACAGTCAAGGCGGGCTGAGCTAAGCTGGGGTCTTGGGTCGGTTAGGTGTACCGAATGCATTTTTGACTTAATGATGTTTTTGACCTACGATGGGTTTACGGGGACCTGGTGCCATCGTAAATCAGGGAACACCTGTGCTGAGAGGCCCGGAGGAACATGCTCTTCTCTTTAGCAATCACGTTCTCTCCCACACCGACTGTAATCGTCACTGTGACTTACGTTCGTCAGCAGGCCGTGTCTCCTAGGGCCTTGAGTTTTATTTCCTTTGTGTTTTGGCCTTTTGACTATTTGATAACCTCTATACAAATGACCGAGGGTAGGCGCATCCCTACCATGTAAAAGGGAGAATTCCTCGGAAATCTGTATGACTGCCTTCAACTTCATATTGCACAGTCCATGTGCCCTGGGAGTGAGTTCTCTTGAAGTGAGAGCGATTCCTCATACATACTTGGAATGTAAGATCTTTTCTTCCTCCAAAATTATGCCTCAGAAAAAAAAGGGGTCACATTCTATTCCAGACCTTACAAAAGATTTCGGGTTATAAGGCATGTTCTAAAATTATTTCGAGCACAGAAGTGCTGTCTGGAGAAGGTGCATGAGTGTGAGAGTGGTTGATTTGGGTGCCGGTTCTCAAGCCTAGTCCTGGGAGCAGCGGCACCCCCGGGAGTCTCAGCCCTACCCCCGACCTGGGGCTCGGAACCTGGGGGCCACAGATAGCTGCATCTGAACTGTCTCTCCGGAGACGGAGGGCTGCTGTCACAGAAGTCACCTGCTTACTTTTAAGAGTCAAAGTTATTTAACACAGCTTTCTTTATCATACCTGGGAGTGTGAGTGCCCAACTCCAGCTGTTGAGGTATCACTGTGAGCTGTCCGAGGTCACTGCAGAGGGCAACAGAATAAATGTGGAGGCCACACACACACACACATATTATCGTGTATGTTGTATGTGATAACAGACATATGTGTATCTGCCCAGGATGGCTGAAGGAGTCCCCGCCGTTCTGACACATCGATGACTTCTCACAGGTTGAGATAAAGCACAGTAGATGGAAACAGAGGGGACGGCTCTGAACAGCTGTGTCTGGTGACTCCCCAGTGGCCCTGGTGAGGACAACCCCCAAGTGTCACCTCCCCAGGCCAACCTCCTCCTGCCCTCAGTGCCCTTGGAACATGCCTCATTGCCTTTATTGCTACAAACTTGGGGGCTGGGGGTGCTGTGCCTCACACTGATGACGCCCTGTGGTGTTTTTCAAGGGTCTTCAAACATGTTTACATTTCTCAAGGGCCTGGGATGTGCCCTGACCACGGCAGGCTCTCCCTCAGCACTTGTTGAAAACATGGCCCGGCCAGTTTTGCAGATGCGGCAAGTAAATCTGGGGGGGATGGATCTTTTTTTTTTTTTTTTTTTTTTTGAGAGACAGAGGGCGAGCAGCGGAGGGACAGAGACAGAGGGACATGCAGAATCCGAAGCAGGTTCCAGGCTCTGAGCTGTCAGCACAGAGCCTGACGCGGGGCTTGAACTCACAGATCATGAGATCATGACCTGAGCCGAAGTCGGACGCTTAACTGACTGAGCCACCCAGGCGCCCCTCAGTAGGCCAATCTTAATGCTAACTGGTGCCATATAGCAAAACAGTAAATAAATGCTTAGGATATGTTATAATATGTGAGAATTATAAACTAATTCTATACTCAAATACTTACAACAGATACTGAGTATAGAAGAAATATACTGCTTTAGTAATATTCCATAAGTTTTGATATGTATTTTGCTGTCAATTCAGTTCAAAATATTTTCTAATTTCCATTGTAATTTCTTTACCAAGGGGTTATTTAGAACTGTTTCTGTATTTCCAAGTGTGTGAGATATCTCTAGTTATTAAAAAATTATTTTAAATTTCTAGCTTATGTACACGGTGGTCAGAGACCATGATGTACACATTTAATTTTTTTTTTAATTTTTAAAAAAAAAAATTTTTTTGGAATTTATTTATTTTTGAGACAGAGCATGAATGGGGGAGGGGCAGAGAGAGGGAGACACAGAATCCAGCAGACTCCAGGCTCTGAGCCATCAGGCCAGAGCCTGACGCGGGGCTCGAACTCACGGACCGCAAGATCGTGACCTGAGCTGAAGTCAGACGCTCAACCGACTGAGCCACCCAGGTGCCCCTAATTTTTTTTTAATGCGTATTATTTTTGAGAGAGAAAGACAGAGTGCAAGCAGGGGAGGGGCAGAGAGAGGGAGACACAGAATCCGAAGCGGGCTCCAGGCTCTGAGCTGTCAGCACAGAGCCCGACGTGGGGCTTGAACTCATGAACCGTGAGATCATGACCTGAGCTGAGCCGAAGTCAGATGCTTAACCAAAGGAGCCACGCAGGTGCCCCTCTATGTTTTAAATGCCTTATGCTATGATGAGAATTTTTGTGGTCAGTTTTTATAAGTGATATATTTGTATTTTGAAAGAGTGCGTGTGCCACAGGTCCTGGGTGTCACTGTCCCCAATGCCTTTGCTTCATACCTGCTTTGTCTGATGTCAGCACCCCAGATTTTCCTGTCGTTTTCTGTGTGTGTGTCTATGCACCCATCTTACATACCTTATTCTCGTTCTCACACATAATAGTCCCTTCGAAGTCATGTGATGGGGCTTGTGCTGACCGATCCATCCAGAGGGACGTTGGTCCGTCCTGTTCTGTATTTTCGAGTTGTCTTGCCATTGGCTTACTTTTCTCTCTGCTCTTTTCTTCCACCAACATTTCTCTCTCTCTCTTTTTCTCTCTGCTAATTTGAAGGTTAAAACTCCATTTCAGTTCTTTCAGCAGTCACCCTACAAATGTATATTAAAATGAGTAACGTCTGAGGTCAGAATTTTCACCCCGAGCACGTTAGCGGGGGATTCTGTGTGTTCAAGCTGTCTCTTCCTCTCTTTTACGCTAGAAGACGTTAGTGGTCCTGCTTTACAGAGTCTGTGCCTATTAGGTTTGTCCACATTTTTACCACCTTGTACTTCACCCTTCTTGCATCTTGGAATCCGGGATCATTTTCTTTCTTCCTGAAAGGCACCTTTCAGAATCTCCTCTAGTGAAGGCATTTTTGTCTGAAACGGTCTTTCCTTTGCCTCTCTTTTTTCTTTTTTCTTTTGTTAAGTAATCTCTATGCCCGGCGTGGGGCTTGAACTCACAACCCTGGGGTCAGGAGTCACCTGCTCTTCCGACCGAGCCAGCCGGGCGCCCTGCCACACTTCTCGCTGGAACCCTCCTTTGGTGTGTGTGGCATTCAAGGCTGTTAGTGCCTCACTCTAGTCCCAGAGGTGCTGTGCTCAGTCTTCCGGCTTCTGCCATCACTTCTGAGAAGGCTGTAGCTTCACTCGACATGCCCTTCTTCTTTAGTGTTTTAATCACATTGGGGGTCCTGGGGCTTCTGAAGGCTGTGCGTCATTCCCACATGCAAAAGTCGTAGCCTGTCTGCTTCAAGCTGCCGCCCCGTCCCCATGCTCTTCCGCTCCTGAATTCTGGTTCCTGGACACGGCCTTCATGTCCTGTTTTTGGCACGTCACTTCCTTGCAGCCACTTAGATGGGAGGCGACGGCACAGAAGGAAGGGGGGACACGAGGACATCCAGGGTCCCTTCCCTGCCATGCGCCGAGGGCTCAGACCCAGTTTTATTGGACAATTTATCTGTGTGGGTAAGCGTTAGATATACATGTATGAGGCAGGAGACTCACACTGTGTACTTTTGGAGGTTCCACACGTGAACTAAATGCTTTCGTGTTTGCACTTAAAATTGGCCTCGCACAGCATAACATTTAAGCTAATAATTGAAACATTCTTCTTTGCTTGGAACAGCATTTAACAGCAGACACAAGACACCAGGGCAGAATGAGGGGTGGGCAGGCAGCCGGGTAGTGGCCAGCGAGGAACAAGGGTCCCGGTGGTCCCGGACTGCGCCAGCCCAGCCCTTTGCTGAGTGCCCTCAGCTCAGCAAGAGCCGGCGGCTGCTCCCCACCCTGCCCCTGTGCTCCCGGGAGCTGCTCCCCATCCCGTCTGTGTCTGCACCCCCATCTCTACCCGCCCCAAACCCCGTGCTCCCCATTTCACTTCCTGTCCCCTCCATTTCTTTGTATTTCTATGACACTCGCTACTTTTTGGAGTTGACGTTAACGACACAAGTTATTGTTGTCTCTCCTGGGTAAGGTGGGTGCAGCAGAGAGGGACCCCCCTCAAGGAGCTGGCCCTAGGGATCTGGGGGGCAGGGAGGGACCTGGACGGGTTTTGTAAAGCACAGAACCGCAGGCATCGGTCACTGGAAGCCATCTGGAGTGCTGTGCCCCACAGTGTGATTTAATTTATATTTCATATCTACTAGCCTGCCTAACAGATGTAATGTCATTTTCACACTTGTTAACAAATCACACTTTCTTGCTTAGGTGAAATTAAAAGCAGTTCATAAATGAGAAAAGTAACAATTCCTTTTATGTGTAATGGTGGTTAAGGACTGTTAAAATGCAGTGTGTTCAATCTAGGCTGAATAACTTTACCGTGGAGTGTCTGCGTGCCGCACGATTAACGAACGGGCCGGGAGCGTGGCCGCCCCACGGTGCACACGGGGCCAGCCCCGGACCCAGGTGCCCGTGTGCAGGAAGGCAGGGTGGGAACAAGGGGAGCCCGGTGGGGGGCTCAGAGTTAGAGGGGAACAGGGTGTGCGCGGGGCGGGACGTCTGACAGCTTCGAGGGAGGCTGCAGGTGGGAGGGGCCAGGTGGGAACGAGGGGGCGGGGCCCTGTGTGGTGGGAGGAGCCCGGGCTGCCTCCAGCTCTCCTCTGATGCCCGAGTGGCCTTCTGGGAGCACTGCCCTCACCACCTCTGCCTTGATCCCCAACCCCCCATCTTGGGCCTGTCTGGAGGCCGAGGTCCCCTGGGGCCTCTCATTACTTCCCTGTAGGAATTTCCCAAGCGGCCAGAGTCACTGACAGAGTCCCATGAATAACTGTCACGTTCCCCTGTTTCCATGACTCCCCTGCACGAATGACTCCCGAAGACCGCGAGGACGCCCGGTGTGCGTGGGCTCATAGCAAATGAGCTGGCTCTCAACTCTCACAGAGCACTTCTGGCCCCTCACGGGCACCTGTCATCGCCTGGATGCTCTCCTCTCTTCCTGTGTGTATTTCTTAGTGCCTGGAAGGAGTTCCTTACATTCAGGGACGAATCTGATTCGCGCTGAGGCCCTTAGCGTTCATTAAAAAAAATTGTACGTTTGTAGATTAGAAAGGAGGACACATATATCCCCCAACGTATATATTCTAAACGGTGTTTTTTGGGATTTAAAAAAAGGAACAATGCCAATGAGGAATGATTTTGAAGCTACTTCCAACTACCAAGATTCAATAAGCTTGGCGTTTAGCTTATGATCATACCATTGACATTAGCTTGTTAATACATACACTGCAGATGTATCTACGGCAAATTTCTAAAAGTGAACCGGTGTGACCTTATTCTTGTAGCTTCACACGTTCAAAGTCAGCAAGGGTGATATTACCAAGTTAAATCACCGTGCACTTATCCACCACCTATTGTGGCCAATTCAAAGCCATGTCCTAAGTGTAGCTATGATTAACTATTTCTTAAATCTCGAATTCTTATGTGTTCAGTGTCCTTCTTTACTTCCTTCCTGTTATTAGGGTCAGATGCCCTTAGTAATTGAAAGGGCAAGAACTGGCCAAAAAAAAAAAAAAAGACAATTGAGTTCTAGTTTTTAAACCAATGGTTAATATCATTCACTCTACAGGAACAAAATGTATAACCTATTCCATTTTAAAGAGAGTGAATGTCTTCATACATTTTTCCTTTCAAGTCTCATACTTCAGATATTGGATAAATCAACTAAGAGTTCAGGTTATTGATATGTAAAGCAATTACTGGTCATTTACCAGTAACATTACTGGCTAAACATTAAAAACAATATACTAACAAAAGTACCCAGGTGAACTTTGTCTGCCCGGGAGGCCTCTCTAAGTGATCCGTCTGGATGTCAGCAAATTGCTTCCTAATGTGTTGACTTATGACCACCCTCAAAAGCAAAATGAAAAGGCTGGAATTTACAGCATATCAATGAATCAGTTGATAAGCTTTTACTGGTTTAATATCCTCCCAGTCTTGCTGCTTGGAGCCACTTCAAGTTAGCAACAGAATGTTTGCCGTCTCCGTGTGATAAAGGCAGTCACAGGACTAAACAAACTTTCAGACCATTATGCTGTTTGGTGAGATGTAAATGAAAAAAGTACGGGGAATCTCATGTAGGAGGGTGTGGGAGCGGGCGGCCCCCAAAGTCAACCACAGCATCTGACAAATCACTAACCTTACTTTTTTAAGCAACGGTCAGGACTTTTAGCTTGGGTGGAGATAATACAATGCATTTGCAAAGTTTTAATTGCAGCAATAAAAGGCCATCCCTCAATCGCATGACTTGTGCAGAATTTCTAGATAAGGACCAAAGGCGGCAAGGACCAACCACTGCCTTCTGGGCAACACTGGGGCTTTCTGTTCACACCGGGGACAGAAGCACAGCGGCTTTCCTGACCTTTCCGCGCGGCTGTGACCTGAGTTCACTGAGCCTCGTGGCAAGAGAGCCCCGGGACGGCTGCGCCGTCCCCGGCGGTTCCAGCTTCATTCTCTGACACCCTCGGGGACAAAACCCAACGTTTGATCTGTTCTGTTCTTTCCACAACCTATTTAAAAGAGCCCACGTTGTAACACGACATCACTTGGCTCTGGGTCAGTTGGGAATGTGCCGGTGATATTTTTTTAAGGCAAGGCGAATCTGCAAAAAAAAGGGATTCTCAGCGTATGGAAGCATTAACATTTGTAGAGAGACCACCTCTTTATTGATCGGTCAACACCCAACTGGTGCACAGAAACTAAAGGAGAGGTCTCGTTAATCCCCCGCAACAGAGGAAGGAGCACGCAAGGCCGCAGTTCTGTTACAGGTAAGAGAGGTCAGTTTGTAAAAACAGAATGACCTGAGCTCACCTAATCCACGGTATTAAACGCATACCCATCTCGGCGAGATCTTGAAGCTTGAGACGAAACAGGCACTTCCTCATTTATTGTGTCTCAAATGTCACACTGCAATCCCTCTTTGCCTTCCTTTCCTATCGAGTGCAGACTTCTTTCTCCCTGAGGACAGCATATACTTCCTGCACAGTTGGCTCTGTAGGCTCTCCAGCTTCTAGACTTCAAACATGCCACCTCTCACCGTTCGCGGACAGGCAGCTCCGTGCACACTTAGGTCGTGGGCAGGGCAGTAAGCGAACAGGCCTGTGAAAAGGCACAGGCGTCACAAGGCAGCACTGAAAGGCGAAAGGCGAGCCTCTGTAGGAAAACCTGGCATTTCTGGAATGTCACTGACTACATTACAAAGCTACAAAGTGAGGCTCCCGCCCAGAGGAGCCTTGATTAAGTCATTGTTCGTTTTGGCTTTGGAATTTGCTTTTTCTAAAGGGGGGATTACTAGGAAAACTCCTGAAGCTGGACCTGAGCACACCCGCTTAGCTCTGGGAGCACATGCTTAGCTCTGGAACGCCGGCAGGAGGGGTGATGAGCGACCAAGACCAGGAGTTGTATTTTTATGTCAAATATCTTCATCTGAGCTTTCTAGATTTTAAAGCTGCATATTACTGGGCAAGCTTATGTTCAACAAAATACTTTTATAGGTATTTCAAGGAAAACACTCAGTTCAAAATTTTTTTTTTAACTAAAACATACAAGTTTGTTTCTTGACGAAAGTAATAAAATCGTTTCTCTCATAGAAAAATGCTATCTAAATATTTTTATAAAACAGTGTGTCCTATCAAACCAAGACACAAGGTAGCCTTTTATAAAGTCCCTCTGGGTGACATGACCACTCTCTCTGCTCAGGCAGGGGCGCACGGGTGCTTCCTGGGTCTAACGTCTATTCGCCATTAGGCTGCTGTACTTCCGAACTGTGAAATATGTATTCTACTCACACGATTCATCTTTAAAAGGGCACAATAGTCGGAACCCCCAAACTTTAATATACGTATAAGCAAATATTCCAAGGTTCAAATAAAGTTCAAATAAAGATGATCGTTTGCTTGTCAGCAAAGACATCTGCTGAATTGTTGCAGACCAGGCTGGAGAGAGCAGGAAAGCCACCGCGTCTAACTGCTGCGCAGGAGACGGGGCTCTCTGAGGACAGTCACCCGGTGCACACGACACCCCAGGACGTACTCTTCTTGTAACTGGAAGTTTACCCCCTTTGACCAACGTCCCCCCACCTCACACCCTCCCCCCAGCCCCCGGCAACCACCGTGCTGTTTCTGTGAGTCCGACTTTTTCAGATTCCACGTGTAAGAGACATCATATGCTATTTGCTGTTGACTGACTTCACTTAGCACAATGCCCTTAGAGGCTCCTCTGTGTCATCACAAACAGGATTTCTTTTTTTCAACGGACATGCACGTTGTTTCCATGTCTTGGCTGCTGTGAATAACGCAGCTCTGTCTCCAAGATATTGACTTCAAGTCCTTCAGATGAGCACCCAGAAGTGGGATTGCTGGATCATATTGAAAGTTCTATTTTTAATTTCCTTTAAAAACTTTTAATGTTTATTTAGCTTTGAGAGAGTGAGAGCGAGCAGGGGGAGACGCGGAAAGAGAGGGAGACAGAAAATCCGAAGCAGGCTCAGCGTTGTCACTGCAAAGCCCAACACGGAGCTCGAACCCACGAACCACGAGATCACGACCTGAGCCGAAGTCGGACGCTTAGCCGACTGAGCCACCCGGGCCCGCTCCCCCCCCCCCCCCCCCCCCCGTGTTTAATTTTCTGAGGAGCTTCCATCCTGTTTGCCACAGAGGTTGCATCAATTTATACTCCCACCAGCAGTGCACAAGGCCTCCCTTTCGTCCGCATTTGCACCGACACTTGTTACTTCTTGTCTTTTTCATCACTGCCACTCCGACAGGTGCGAGGTGCTCTTCTCTGGTTTGATTTGCATTTTCCCTGATGCTGATGATGAGCATCTGTTCGTGTGTTCGCGTGTCCCTCAGCCACCTGGACGTCTTCTTTGGAAAAGTGTCTGTTTGGCTCCTCTGCCTATTTTTTAATCAGATTTTTTGGGTAAGTTTTACGAGTTCTTTATGTGTTTTGGATATGAATTAATCCCTTATCAGATATCTGACGAGCAAACATTTTCTCCCATTCTGTACACTGCCTTTTCACTGTGTTGACTGTTTTCTTTGCTGTGTGCAGAGACTTTCTAGTTTTACACAGTCCCATTTATTTATTTTTGCTTTTGTTGCTGTGCTTTTGTTGTTATATCCAGAAAACCATTGCCAAAAACCGATGTCAAGGAGACTTTTCCTGGATTTCTTCTAGAAATTTTGTGGTGTCAGGTCTTAAATTTAAGTCTTTAATCCATTTTGAGTTAATTTCTGTTATATTCTCTTGATGAACTCACCCTAACTAGATAACTAACATTATCTAGTTACCTTTTTTGTTTGTTATAGCTTTTGAGTTACAGTCTGTTTTGTCAGATGAGAAGCATGGGCGTCCCCATTCTCTTTGGGCTTCCGTGCACACAGAGTACTTTCTCTGCCCCTTCATTCGGAGCTTGTGTGTCCTTGCAGTGAGTCTCGCGGCCTGTGTATAGTTCATCTTGTTTTCTTAGCCCGTCTAGCCATTTCTCGCCTTTGGGTTGGAGAAGTGACCTGTTGTTTGACAGCTCTTTTTGTGGTTCCTTGTTCCTTCCTCCTCTCTTGTTGCTTTTCTTTGTCAATTGATTTCCCACAGGGGTGCGCTCTGACCCTCTTCATTCTCTCCTGGTGGGTTTCGCTTTGGGGTTATCGCAAGCCTTGCTAAGACCTTGTATAGATGTAACAATCTATTTTACACTGATAAGAACCTAGCTTCCATCCCAGACAAAACCTCCACCCTTTACTGTCCCCATTTTATGTTTTTGATGTCACAGTTGACCTCTTCTTATATTGTGTATTCATCAACAAACTATTGTACCTATCATTATCTGTAATACTTTTGTCCTCTAATCTAGACAGTTTAGAGTTTAACACCCACCGCATTACAGCGTTAGAGGAATCTGGATGCGCCCGCGTGCGCCTACTTTCGCTGCTGTGTTGTGCGCAGCAATACACGTTTACGTCGCTCATTAGCACCCTTTTGTGTCAGCTCGAGGAAGAGCTGGTGGCATTTCTTGTGAGGCTGGCCTAGTGCTGAGGACCCCCCTCAGTCTGGTCTGTCTCCTTCATCTCTGAAGCACACCTTTGCCAGGGAGAGTGTTCTCCGTTGGAGGATCTGCCTTTCAGCACCTGGAATATTTCGTCCTGCTCTCTCCTGGCCTCCGAGGTCTCCGTCGAGAGACCTGCCGACAGCCTCATGGGTATTCCCTTGTGAGTGTGGTTTTTCTCCTGCTGCTTTTAAGATTCTTTGGTTTTTGAGTTTTATTAGAATGTGTTTTTGGGGAAGATCTCTTTAAATTGCATTTGTTTGGTGACTTCATCAACTTGACTATCCAAATCTCTCGCCAATTTGGGAAGTTCTCAGTCACTATTTCTCTGTGCTACCTCCTCTCTCCTCTGAGACTCTCATAATTCACAGACCGTTTCCTTGGACGGTATGCTTTCTTCACTTTTTTAAATTTCTTTTTGTTTTCCTCTGGCTGGATAATTTCAAATTTCCTTTCTTCTAGATCACAGATTCTTCCTTCTGCTTCATCCAATCTGATGGGGATGCTTTCTATCTCTGTTCTCTGCTCCAGAATGTATTTGGTTCTTTATTGTTTCTGTCTGTTGAACTTGTCATTTTGTTCATGTATCATTTCCCCGATTTCATCAGATGCTCCGATGCTCAGATGTGTTTTTTTTAAGTTTTTAAATTTTATTTTTGAGAGAGAGAGAGAGTGGGGGAGGGGCAGAGAGAGGGAGGGAGACACAGAATCCGAAGCAGGCTCCAGGTTCTGAGCTGTCAGCACAGAGCCTGATGTGGGGCTCGAACCCATGAACCGTGAGATCATGACCTGAGCCCAAGTTGGACACGTAACCGACTGAGCCACCCAGGTGCCCCTCCTTCTGTGTTTTCTTGCCCCTCACCGAGCTTCCTTCAAACACCTATTTTGAACTCTTTCCCAGGTAAAGTGTAGCTCTCTAGGTCTTTGGGGTTGGTTATTGGAAGGTTGCTGAGATCCTTTGGTGGAATCATGTCCCCTTGGTTTTCAAGTTCCTTGAGGTCCCGTGTTGCTGTCTTCATGGCAAAGTAGCAGTTGCCTCCTGTTCTTTGCTGGCTGGCCTCAGGAGAGCAGTACCTTCTGTCACAGCCTTGCTCTGGGCTCAGAGGCTTTCTCTCCTACCCCACAGGTCTTGCTCCCTCTTGTGGCTGAATTCTTATGCTCGGATGCCTTCTCTGGATTCTGGATGGCTCCCGGCTGGGTGCTGATGGCCTTCCTTTGGCTTTCCCAATGGTGAAGCCATAGCTCAAGCCTGTGGTCTCTCCTTCACCCACAGATTGGGGCTGGCTTTCTGCATGTGCTCACTAGCTGCCTGCCAGAGCTTGCACTCACCATCAGGAGTGTGCGCAGGGAGCCAGCTGCAGGGTGTAGGCAAGGCACATGTAGCACTGGGGGCCGCTTGGGGGGGGATATGCAGGTGAGGCACCCCCAGGGGGGCTTCTTAATGGGGGCCACAGCACAGTCAGTAGGACCCTTGTCTCTTTCCTGCCCTCCGAGAGCCCTGTCTGCTGCACTTCCAGCTTCTTTCCCCCCTACCCCCCCAACCCCCCGTTATGCATTTCATGACTCAGTACTCGGGATGGAAGGAGGAGCCTCTCTGGCAGCATCCCACGCAGACAAGGAGGCTGGGTGCTCACTCACATGCTTTCACATTCCCCTGCAGGAGAAATCATGGGGGAGAAGACCTCTCTTGGCCCTGAGTGCCTCCTTGGGGCAGGGTGACATGGGTAAAGTCTAACTCCTCCTCTGACCCTCTCCAAAGCATTCCTGTGGGCGTCATGGAACTTTTCCTTGGGAAACCTGGACTTCCCAAAGGTTCTCTTGTATGTGGGTAATTGTCTGAGGCAGTGCTCTCTGGGGGCTCAACAGACTGGCCAAGAGGGTCAGAGCAGGTTCATGGGCCACTTTGGGGTCCACAGCTTGAACCAAAGTGTGATCCCTGTTACCGGACCCATGGGCAGGCGACAGTCCTTCCGGGTCCCTTACCCTCTGGTGCTGGCTTCCACAGTTCTACAAAGGCACTCTTACCTGTGGTGGGATGCCAGACTGTTGCTGCTGACGGGTGGGGGGCGGTTACGAGTGAGGGACATTTTATGTGGCCATGTTGCTGATGTCACCCCCAGAAAAATTTTTTTTTCTGAGCAGTACTTGTACATTCCTTGTTAAGTTTAATTTTAGTTGTTAACTATTATGCAAGGGATCCTTTTCCACTGCACTTTATATCTGATTATTGTTGCTCTATAAGAAACAATTCTTGCATATTTATCTTGAGTGTGAACATCTTCGAATAGTTTAGTTCTAATTCTTCAAATGATTTTATAGATTTTAAATCCATGTGTATAAATAATATATGTACTATTATATAATGCCCATAAACACACCACACACACACACACACACACACACACACACACACACACACATTTTGTTTTCTTGTATTATTGCATTGGTAAGGATTGACCGAAGTATGATGATAGTGGGTAACTGATTTTACATCTTTAAGGTTTCACTATCTAAAAAATGTGTTTTTAGTTTCTGATGTATGGTCTTTACTTTGATAATAAGGTTTCACTATCTAAAAAATGTGTTTTTAGTTTCTGATGTATGGTCTTTACTTTGATAAGGAAATGTCACCTAGCTCGTGTTTGCTGTTATTATTAGGAATGGATATTTAATTTAGTATTTTCAGTAAAGACTGAGATATGTTCATATGATTTTTCAGACTTAACAACATGAGTTTGCATACAAGTCTTTTATCATTTTAAAATGATTTCTACATATATGGTTATGCCTCCTATTCCATGTGTCTGCATTCTGTTTTATCTGTTTTAACTCTGGTGAGACTTAGTCATTGTTAGGTTTTTAAATGCTGATGAAATTTTCATCTTCAGTTTCTTTTTCCCAAAATATCAGCTGTTGGCTTCACTTACAGTTTTACTTTTATCCTAACAAATTATTTTATCTTTATACTTTCTACTTTCTGCATTTAAATTTTTTTAGTGTTAATCAGTATAGCTTTCTCATTTGAATGTTTAGTTCATGATCTTTCATCTTTCTTGTTTAATAAGTGTGCATGACACTAATCATCCTCTAAGTACAGCTTTAGCCATACACCACAGAATACTAGTGTGCTCACTGTCACGAACACAGGAACAGTGTATAATTTAGGTTCTGAATTTCCGAGTGTACTTTAATATTCATTGATTTTACTGTGATTTTCTTTTTTTTTTTTTTGCATATGCATCATTTATTTTTGAGCATGCCTTTATATAGGGCATTTTTATTTCATTGGATTCTAATGTGTCTGTTAGATTTTTTTCAATGTAATTCAAGTTTGTTATTTAATAGGGAAATTCATCTCAATCATGTTTGTGGTAATTAGTTATATTTTAGCCCTATCATCTTTTTTTTAAGTTTATTTATTTTGAGAGAATCAGAGACAGTGTGAGTGGGGGACGGGCAGAGAGAGAGGGAGAGAGAGAATCCCAAGCAGGCTCTGTGCTGCCAGCAGAGAGCCTGATGGGGGGCCCAAACCCACGAAACCAAGATTCGGACGTTCAACCACCTGAGCCACCGTGGCACCCCAGCCCTATCATGTTACCTTTCCTACTCATTATCCTTTCTTGTTGCCTCTTCTTGGAAATCTTTTTATACCCCCACATACATATCTACTGTGGTCTTTATAATTGCTGTGTGGTAATCGCTGTACGGATGTAGCTGGGGGCAGACTCTAGCTGCTTATGATTCCTTCTCTCTCATAATCATGGCTATAGTGAACACAGTCATTGATACATGTTAGCAAACATGTAGATCTGTAGGGTCAATTTCTAGGGGGCTCAAAGAGAACTTTCAGCCAGAAGTACATTCTTAGTTCTGCCAATGGCTTGTAAGAAGGTCCATTTTCCTCTCATTGTCATCAATACTAGATAATTATCATCAGAATTTCCAATTCTTGCTAATCTAGTAGGTGAAACAGATTTTTTTTCATTTGAGTTTTCTTTAATTATGAGTAAGGTTGAACATCTTTTTTAAAAGTTTTTTGTTTTTTTTTTTACATATTTATTTTTGAGAGACACAGACAGAGCACAAGTGGGGGAGGGACAGAGAGAGAGAAGGAGGCACAGAATCCGAAGCAGGCTCCAGGCTCCGAGCTGTCAGCACAGAGCCTGACGCGGGGCTCGAACTCACAAACTGTGAGATCATGACCGGAGCTGAAGATGAACGCTTAACCGACTGGGCCACCCAGGTGCCCCAATTTATTTTATTTTTAATTTTTATTATTTATTTACTATTATTTTTCATGTTTATTTATTTTTGAGAGAGAGAGACAGAGAGAGAGGGAGACACAGAACCCAAAACAGGCTCCAGGCTCTGGCCTGTCAGCACAGAGCCCTATGCGGGGCTCAAACTCACAAACCACAAGATCGCGACCTGAGTCGAAGTCAGGTGCTTAATCAGCCGAGCCACCCAGGTGCCTGATTACATGCTTTCTTGACTGGTTTCAGGTGAAGCATTTTTGGCATGAAAGTGCACAGGTCATGTTTTGTCCAGCGCACTCTGCATACATTAGGAATACATAGTGTCCAGTTGTCTGGTTATCGGTAATTTCGTTTGTTGGGCTGAGATGTCTGTCAGACCTTCCCAGTGTAAAGCCTTCTCATGCTGTTTGTAAATTACATATAATCTTTGGGATGGTACTTTGAGACTGTGTGGGTATCTTATCCCTTGACAGTCTTTCTTTCACCCAGTAGTTTATCGTAATTTATTGGTATGAGCTCTCCGCAGGCTATCACTTGTGTATGCAGCCGCATGGTCTGGATGCATCTATAGAATCCTGGGTAATGTGAAATTCAATAAAGTAGTTCAATGATCTTTCGGATATCACTAAAACACATTGCATTTAAAATTATAGATTAAAATTGTAGATTATCACTTTATAGACTATGCTTGTAGCTTAGCAAGTCAGCTTGAAAAACGTAGGAGAAAAATCATTAAATTGCAAGAGCCATTCAATAAGTGACTGGGAAGCAGTCTATGTAGAAAAGGACAGCCTCTGGGCTCCACCCACACAGACGTTCAAACATACAGCCGCCCCTTCTCTGCAACCTCGCTCTCCAGTTTGTTACGCATGGTCAACCGTGGTCCCGGAACAGATGCATCATCAGAGGTCAGGGGGCGCCCAGCGCTACGTCCCACGTCACTCGCCTCCCTTCACCTTGTCACGTGGGCATTTCACCATCTCACATCATCACCAGAAAGGTGAATGCAGGACAGTAAGATATTTGAGAGAGTGACCCAGAGTCATGTAACTTTTATTACAGGATATCATCATTGTTCTCTCAGTTATTGTTAATCTCTTACTGTGCCTAATTTATAAATTGAACTTTATCATAGGTATGTATGTATAGGAAAAAATGTGGTTTATATAGGGTTCGGTGCCATCTGTGATTTCCAGCATCCCCCCGGGATCTTAGAATGCACCCCTCAGGGACAAGGGGGGACAACTGTTGTAAGGCATGTGCCTACATACGCAACCAGGAGCAGTGGCAGGGGTGTGTACCTACTACGAATACACCACCTAACAGTAAATGCACATTTCATTTATTTAAAATGAGGTTTGGCAATCCTAAAATGTATATGGAACCACAAGAGATCCCGAACAGCCAAAGCAATTTTGAAAAAGAAAAGCAAAGTTGGATGCACCGCAACCGTGTGACTTCAAGTGACATAACAAAGCTGTAGTCGTGACCACAGTCCGGGGCCGGTGCAGACGCAGACACACAGTGCGACAGAATGGAAAATCCAGACTGAGGAAAACCCACAATCGTGAGGCCAATTAATCTTCAAGAAAAGAGGAAAGAATGTTCCATAGGAAAAAGTCCCTTCAGCAAGTGGTGCTGGGAAAACTGGACAGCCACGTGCGAAAGAATGAAACGGGACCGCTTTCTTACACCATACACGAAAATGAATTCAAAATGGATTGAAAACTGGGGCACCGGCGGGGCTCAGTTGGTTGAGCATCCAACTTCAGCTCAGGTCATGACCTCATGGTTTGTGAGTTTGAGCCCCGCAGTGCGCTCTCTGCTGTCAGCTTGGAGCCCGCTCTGGATCCTCTGCCCGCCACCCCCACCCCCACCCTGCTGCCCCTACCTGGCTCACGCTGTCTCTCTCAAAAATAAGTAAAACGTAAAAAAACAAAAACAAAATGGATTAAAGACCTAAATATAAGACCTGAAACCATAAAAATCCTAGAGGAGAACATAGGCAGCAATGTCTCTGTCATCGGCTGTAGAGATGTTTTTCTAGATATGTCTCCTGAGGCAAAGGAAACAAAAGCAAAAATAAACTATTGCGACTACATCAAAATAAAAAGGTTCTGCATGGCGAAAGAAACAGCAAAACTAGAAAACAACCTACAAATGGCAGAAGATATTTGCAAATGGCTTATCTGATAAAGGGCTAGTGTCCAAAATATATGGAGAACTTACATAAGTCAACACCAAAAAACCCCGAATAATCCAGTCAAAAGACGGCACAAGACATGAACAGACATTTCTCCAAGGAAGACATGCTGACGGCCAACAGAAACGGAAGATGCTCATCATCACCGTCAGGGAAATGCAAACCGAAACTGCAGTGAGACATCACTTCGCACCTGCCAGAATGGCTGAAATCAAACACACGAGAAACAGCAAGCGTTGGCGAGCGTGTGGAGAAACGGGAACCCTCTTGCGCTGCTGGTGGGAATGCAAACTGGTGCAGCCGCTCTGGAAAACAGTATGGAGGTTCCTCAAAAAGTTAAAAAAGAGAACCACCCCAGGACCCAGTAATTACACTACTGGCGGTTTACCCAAAGAACACAAAAACACTAACTCAAAAGGATACACACACCCCTGTTGACTGCAGCATTATTTACAATAGCCAAATCATGGAAGCGGCCCAAGTGTCCATCAACTAATGAATGGATAAAGATGTGGTATATATACACAATAGAATATTACTCAGGCATGAAAAAATGTAATCTTGACATCTGCAACAACATGGATAGATCTAGAGAGTACAATGCTAACTAAGCAAGTCAGTCAGTCAGAGAAAGACAAATACCATAGGACTTCACTCTTATGTGGAATTGAAGAAACAAAGCAAATGAGCAAAGGAAAAAAGAGAGAGAGACGAGAGACAAACCAAGATACAGACTCTTAACTACAGAGAACCCACTGATGGTCACCAAAGAGGAGGTGGGTGGAGGATAGGGAAACAGGTGATGGGGATTAAGGATGCACTTGTGATGAGCACCGGGTGGTGTGGTGTTGAATCACTACATTGTACACCTGGAACATATTACACTGTGTGTTAAGTAACTGGGATTAGCATTTAAAAAAATCAAATGAGGCTTGGGTATAGATTTCAGTGTTTATGGCCAAATGGGATAAGGGAGTAGAATGAGGTAAGAAGAAATTACAGAGATTTAGGAAACTAGCAGAGAGAGTGAGGATTACAGAGTTAATAATAATAATAAAAAGACAGCTGAAAAAATTATAAAATGCCTAGTTGTGCAACAAATTGAGTCTAACATTAAATCGATACTTCTGGGGAAGAACGATCTGAATCACCGTGTGTGTCTTTACACGTGTGTCTGTGCATGGGTATGTAATTGTGTGTTTATGTGTGTGTGCGCGCACGTATTTGTGTGTAGATATAGAATCGGTCGAGTCTCATGACTGCTTTATGTGAAAAAGTGTAGCCTATATTTTCAAAAATGATTATAAGATGGCATATGCAAATGAAAAATTTATACGCGTAGGTAAAATGACTATCATGTGTAATTAAAATTTTCTAAGAGAAAAAAATCAATAATTTCTGATTCGAAAGCCGTTATTACATTAGAATTACTAAGAATTACTGTCAGTGTGCAGAGTAGAGAAAATAGCAGGCCGAGAACCCCGTTCGCGGACTTGAGAGCGAGTGACCCCTGGAGAGATGGCGGGTGTGAGGAAGGCGGAGGACGGCGCTGGGACAGCTAACTGGCCAGAAGACAGGTGTACCGCGGTGAGCAGCAGGCAGCCCATCATCTTGGTCGGTGGACAAGGACTTTTAAAAACTAGATGCAAAGCTCAGAGGAACGGAGAGCCGGAAGGGAGGTCAGCGCCCTCAGAGGAAAGGGTCACTTGTCCAAGACAAATGGAGGTGGCACATACTCTTCTTATGCAGTAACTTTGGGAGTTGTAGCCGATTGGCCGTCCCTCCTGTCCAGTAGATGGTGCTGAAGAATGCACGGCGTTTCTCGTGTCCACCCCGTACGCCGATGTGGGCAGGGGGCTTTCACCGGGACTGTCCCATTTCCCTAAATGTGTTTTGCTCCTCAGTTCACGCTACAACGTGCATTGTTGACTCAGAAAATAGTTTTTTCTTATATCGGATGGCGGATTCTCCCTCTACAGCCCCCGCCCTCCCTCTGCCCACCTCCACTTGGGCAGCCAGCAGGGGCTGCTGTGGGCCCCGCTCATCTGCCAGAGCCACCCTGTGCCTATGTCCCCCGTGGGCCTGAGAGGACCCCTCCCGTGGGGCCAGGCAGCACTCGTGGTGCATCCCCCCCAGCGCTCAGGCTGCCCTTGCCCTACAAGCTCCTCCCTCCATCAGTGGTGCGGTCTTGTCTTCGAGATACAGGGTTTTAGGGTTATTTACTCACACGTTGCATTTGGTGTTGTCCTGCTCCTGAGCACAAATCAGCTGTGTTTTCTTGATTAAATCCGAGACATAATGCCATCAGTCAGCCAAGGTCCCAATTTACTTTTGCACACACCCGTAACTATGTCGCCTGGACGAACGACCTGAGTGATCGGAAAGGGCCCTGGGAACATCCAGCACCGTCCTGTTTGAGGGCCGAGCCTCAGTGCATACCTCCAGGACCCCTGTACAGTTCTGGGCGCTCTCAGAAGCCCCCCAGCCAGGGCGCAGATGAGGAAGGGGGGGTTTACAAGATGCACAGAGACAGTACCTCACCCGAGAAGGTCAGATTGGGAGTCGGATAAAACCAGGAAGCACGTCGTGAACATCAGCCTCTTCCCCCAAAGCACAGGACTGAGGTCACTTATGCTTTACACACTGAAGGCGCGATAACGACGGGGAGAAGAGGGATCCCTCTATACGGTAGAGAGTAATTTTCTATGGAGTGCAGGCTAAAAAGAAACAAGTAAGTGTGGGAAAGATCTAAATAAATGTGTAAGGGAAACTTCCATACATAATGATTACAGGAAAGTGTGACTGTGAATTCTTAGAGATTTAAAGCTCACCTCATGTGAGAATGCCATAGTCTCATACAGGACACGCCAGCAAAAACAGTATGGACTATCAGGGTGCTTGGGAGGCTCAGGTGGTTAAGTGTCTGACTCTTGATGTCAGCTCAGGTCAGGACCTCACAGCTTGTGAGCTCGAGCCCCGAGTCAGGCTCCGCGCTGACCGCACAGAGTCTGCTTGGGATTCTCGCTCTCCCTCTCCGCCCCTCCCCCACTCACACGTGCGTGCTCTCCTGCCCTCTGTCTCTCAAAAATAAATAAACTTTAAAAAATATACACTACCACTAGATCTGAAGCAGGTTAACATAAAGATGAACTCAAACAACGCATCGGCACTTATGACGGACATACACTGCCGAGCGCCTGCTGTGCGCTAGGCCTCTGTCAACACAGCTCCACTTGTTCGGGCCCCGCTGCAAGGTCGAGATTATCACTGTCCCGTTACACACGCCTGGAGCCCCAAAGCGCATGAGGGCGGAGCTGGGGTGGGAGCCTGGGCTCAGCCGGCTCCTTCCGCTGTGCGAAGCCTGTCCCTTCTGTATGGGCTTCGATGATGGAAAATTGCTAAGCCAAAAAAGGTAAACGTAACCGATAAAAAAAAAAAAGGTTTAAAGGGCACCCGGGTGGCTCAGTTGGCTGAGTGTCTGGCTTTGGCTGACGTCATGATCTCATGGTCATTGGTTGAAGGCCCGCGTCGGGCTCTGTGCTGACGGCTTGGAGCCCGGAGCCCGCTTCGGATTCTGTGTCTCCCTCTCTCTCTGCCCCTCTCCTGCTTTGTCTCTCTCTCAAAAATAAATAAACATTAAAAATTTTGAGAAAAAAAGGTTTAAAGAAAGGGCAGAAACTGCCGTTCCTTATTTCTGAAACTCTCACATTTGGTGACTCTGGGAGGCCCTGGGAGGCCCCAGTAAAACGCAGCGCTGCAGGCCTTCATTTGTACAAAGTTCCTCCTGCTCTTGGAACTCGAAATGCACGGGGTGTGAGAAAGTAAGCTTGTTTCCATTCCTTTATCCTGAGAGATTATTTAAGCGGGTGTCACGAAATGGCCAGACAAAAGTTGTTTTGAATTTAAACTTCTTCCAATTTTATGAATTTCATGGTTTCACTAGAAGAGAAGATCTGTCCCCCACTGTCTGGGTTGGAAAGTCAGTTTACGTTGACCGGGATTTTTCGCAGCATCTCAACCGTTTTCAAAAAGCCCGCGCACGAACGAGCGTCGGGCGTCCCCAGCCTCTGCTGGTCTTCCTGCCCCCGCTGAGTCTCACCCGCGCGCGCGCACTCTGGGGGATCGAGGGCCTTCCCCTACCTTTCCTTCAAAGAATTTTCTCCTCAACTTGGCGTCCGTGGGCGGCACTGTTCTCCTCAGGTCTCGGTACCACTTCCTAACCACGTGTCCCCTCCAGGAGGCCTGGATCCTGGAACACAGGAGTTTGAAATGACTGACTCAGGACAGTTGCTTCGACAGGCGTTTCAAAACCGGGCGAGGCCGGGGTGGGGTGGGGTGGGGCCTCGGTGAGGCAACATCCCCACGACCTTGAACGTGAATCGTCACGGCTGGGCTGCAGGACAGCACATCCCAGGTGGGCCGTGGCGCCCGAGGGCGCAGGGGACCCTTCCTACCTTGTCGCACACTTTACTTTGAACAGCCGCGCTCCGTCGTGAATCACTCTGGTTTGGTACTGATTCTTTCTACAGAGGGGGCAGGTTTTTTTATTTGCGAATTTTTCAAAAGCCTGGAGGCATGCCTGAAGAAAAACATTGAACGTTTTATAAGTAATTACTTATAAATAACATTTTTACCTCGAATGTAATTATAGCGCTCTTTTCTCTCATAATTATGAGACAGTCCAATTTAGATTAGAGCATAAAGGGAAGAAGTTTCATCAGATGGTAACACCTTCCTCATGAAACTCGTTCCAAAAGTGAAATTTTACAAGAATGTACATGCAGCTACATCAAAAACTCCTGCCAACAGCTCGCGTCAAGGGAGGTGACGGCTCGTGCGTGAGGCTACCGCAGTCAGGCCTGGGAAGCGGGCCGTCACTTTGATGTGCCACCAGGAGGAGTGCGTTATACAAACACTTGCGGGTCTTTCGTCGCAGAAGACTCGTGACTTCCAAAACAGGATGAACTGCACTGTAGCCTAAAGTCATATTTCTAACGCTCAGCGGTGGTTACGGATAAAGTAAGTGGTTCTTTTCAGGAGACTTTGAATGAGCGATCGCTACACGGGCGACGCACTGCACACTTTACGAGGGAAGGAGGCGGGACTCACTCACTCTGTGAAACACATGCGAACATGAAAGCAGCACCTGTTTGCGAGAAGACAAAAATGTTTGAAGTTTAAATTGGTTTTCAAAGAGCAGCAGCATAAATGCATTAATTAAAAGAAAAATTCTGAATGCTTAAAAGGTAGGCTGTGTTGTTTCTTTGAAAAATTAAAAAAGCAGATTAATAACCTTGATATTTCTAATATTTAAAGTTGAGCACAGCACAGGTATATCCTCTCGACAAGAAAAACTCCGTGAACAACAATCTGAAACATCAAACACAGGATGATTGCTAGTAAGCCGTTAAAATGCGTGTGTTAAATATATTAGGAAATAGACGTGTTTCCTGGGCAGACCCTGGGAGGGAAGGGGGCTGGCGCGTGGGGAGGGAGGTGCCCAAGGAGGAGACGGGGGAGCGCGAACAAATGTCTTTGCTTAGGGCTTTGTTCAACCGATGGCAGCTTTATTAATTCTAACACACTTCAGTTTAAACAGCAATAAATCCTACACACATACGAAACACTTGTTCTCTCTGAAATGCAGGGAAAGTGCGCTCACAAGAAAGCATCACCTCTCTGTGACCCAAATTCTCCACCGCATAGTGATATTCTGGGCTGTGGAATAAGGAAGAGGGTAGGTGGTTCTTCTGGAAGGAGAACCAGGGGGTGATACCAGGACACCAGCCCCAGTGAGCTGCGAGCACGCGCGCGGAGGGAGCCCGGCGAGAGGGCCCGCGGCCCTGGCTTCTCCCAGAGAGGAGGAGAGGGGCGTCGAGGGGCTCAGCTCCCAGCAGCCTCTAACACTACTCCTGCTGTGAACACTTCCCCGGTTCCCCCCACCCGCTTCCTTCACTCTACTCTTCCCCTCTTAAATAGGAAGAATGGAAGAAATACTGGACTAGATAGAACCCACAAAGTTAAAAAACCTTGACTTGAAACTGACTGCCAATAAGCCTAAACTGGAAAACCTTAGTAACACGGGTCCTCGTTAATTATCGCCATTAATCTAATAGCACCCTTTGGTGTGCTCGATTTTGCATTCTTTGTGGAATATCCGTCAGTGTTTCATCAGCAGATATTTGAGGATCTATGTTGAATAACACTGTACTTCTGTATATTTAAAATAAACTCTTTTTTAATGTTTATTTTGAGAAACAGAGCATGAGCTGGGGAGGGGGAGAGAGAGAGATTAAGAATCCCAAGCAGGCTCTGAGCTGCCAGCACAGAGCCTGATGTGGGGCTCGATCCCATGAACTGTGAGATCATGACCTGAGCCAAAATCAAGAATCAGATTTAACCGACTGAGCCACCCAGGTGCCCCTAAAATATACTTGTAAACGTCCATAAATGTTTGTTATCGGCGAACATTATCTGAGATAAAAGTAAATGACCAAGTGGTGGTCCATATGCTAGAAGTTGGGACTAGATTCCAGCTGACCTTGAACATACTTCCTGAGTCACCCTGGTGTGGGTCACTTGACTTGCTTGTGCCCTCATCTATTAAATGGGTACCATGCCTCCCTCTGGGACGCACAAGATAACTGAGGTCCTCTGAAATCATAAATGCTGGAGGGCATACCAGCTGTTGTTTGTGACTAAGGACAACTCTAAACACAGAACAATAAACGAAGTAAACATGCAAAATGAACACAAGTGTCTGTAACTGTGACCAAACGAAATAAAGACTGAGTGAGAAATGTATAAACAGCAGAATGGAAGGGATGGGCATGGTGCATCCCGTCCCTGCTCCCTCTAAGACACTTGCATAAGCTGTCATTCTTCACACACCAGTCAGCCTCAGTATTCACAGCGTAGTTAAAAAAGACGTTGCTGGGGCCGGAAAGACTAGTTGTGGTTCTAGTCACTCTTGCCCCACCAAAATACTAAATTATCCCAGATGATAATTCTGTGGTTTAAGGGCTAAAATCTTTCCCAGATCCCCAGCTTTCATACAGGTAAGATGAGGTCTCGATAGAGAGCTGGAATACAATAAGTACGTTTAAAATAACTTGTGAATTCAAATTAGTAAAGAACAAACGTTTTATGGCTGTGAACTAACTTGTTAACGATGAAACTCATTAAAACAAATTAAGTTTGAGAGTTATGTGCCAGGTAGTGAGGAAAGCCCGAGGTTCCCAGGCTATGAACTGAGAGCCTGCTCTGACTCTGTTTGCTGCATTTTCCAGCAAACCTGCACCTGCTCGGTAGGAAGCGCGGGCAGCGCCCACAGGAAAGCACTGTAGGGCGGCTGCGAGCTTAAAACAAAACGCCAGATCCTCGAGGGGGGAGCGCCCCTAAGTGTGAGGAGATCACAGGAGATTGGGCAGGCACCATATGCACAGAAATCTCTACGACGCGCCTCGACTGCATACTGTCTGTAAGATCAACCCTACTATGGTAAGGGTTCGTGAATAAAGACATTAAAAGATTTTACTTAAACATTCTTATACAAATTCTTTGGAGATTCAAGTTTTTCTTTTTCTTTCTTCCTTCCTTCCTTTTTTCTTTCTTTCTTTTTTTTTTTTTTATAATTTCAGTTCACAAAACAACTTAAAATTCCCCTTTGCTCTCCTTCTTCCTGCACTGCAGGCCTCCGCTCACCCTCTAGCTCGTTTCCGGCCAGGGGAACAGGAGCATTCCTTTTGTACAGACTTTGTGCTTGAGAATATCATTCGGTAAATAAACAAAACTGTTTAATGAGAGTGTTTACCTCTCTCACACACACACACACACACTCTAATTAGCGAGAGAAAATGTAAGTATTTGAGGTCACGTAGGCGGAAGAAATTGGAGAAATGAAGGCTGGGATCTTAAGCTCCAGCTTAGTCTAGTCCCCAAGCCTGCTTATCTGATTTTCCCGCTACACACCTGGGGGCGAAGTTCAAATTCTTCTTTGCAGATTGGGCATGGCTGCGTTGAGTCCCCTTGCGTGATGGATCTTTGTTTCACTTTTTCCCATTCCTCTGATGATAGTGGCAATGGGGGAGGTTCAAACAGGCCCAACTTCTGAGCTGAAGTGAAAACAGGAGAAAATGAAGGTACAATACATCCGGAACGTAGTACTCGTAATTTAATGACATTGTTCTGCAAACAAATTTGAAAACAAAACATACGGCGTGCTTTCTTCCACCATATGGGGAACGCTGGTCTTCTACGGGTGCTAAAGGTCAACGGTAGGAACGCTTTTATTTACAAAGAACTTGCCATACTTGTGTCATTTTCACAGTATTCTCCACGTAGGCAGGACTGCCATCCGGTTTTCAGGGAGAGAAGTTGAAGAATCTGAAGTGTCCACATGTCTTGGCCAAAGGTTCTCACTTGTCGCCTGTTTTAGGGTTCAGCCTTCAGTGTTGTCTTCTTCCGATTCAGCCCACTTTTTGCCACCGGTGACCTTCACAGAGTGAGTATCAATCAAGTTTCTCCCTTGCTAAAGATTCCTATGAGGCAGAATTACTGTCAGGATGGACTGACCACCGAAGCGATACCTGACAGCCGGCATGTGTTCTCCTGGGTCAAGTGTGCAGCTCATGCCGCAGTGGGAGTCCAGTGCCTCCCCGGGTGAGGGAGCAGGTGCGGCGCCCCCCGCGGGCTCTCCGCAGACGGACAGTGAGGTGTTGCAGCTGGAAACCAGAGTAGGAAGCTGTGCCAGGGACACTCTGAGCACCGACAGAGCGCTCCAAAATGGGAACTTGTGTCGTGGAGACGTGAGCGTCAGCTGGAAGACAGGAAGGGGGAGTGAAGGCCAGCTGGCTGAGAGGAGGAGCTGAGGGAAAGCAGGGGTAGAACACGGGAGGGCCAGCGTGGGAGGCCTGCGCCCACATAGACGGCCCAAGGCGCGGGCCCCCACGCACCTGCTCCTGGGAGGCTGCCAGTGGGGCACATGCCCGGAGGAGTGGTGGCAGTCAGGGGTGGGTACAGGTGGGAGTGCAGGACGGGGCCAGCCCTTGGGGCACATGGAGGAGACCCCCGGCTGTGGGCCCTGCGCTCGCCCCGCACGGCAGTGATCCACATGGGAGCACGGTGATGGAAGGTTCCAGAAGGAGTGGCTCCACAAACTATCCTTTAGTGTACTGAAAGAATATGCTTCTAAGAACTTTTTTGGGGGGATAATTTTGGGTCTTTTCCTACCAGTTATTAAGACATATTACAAAGCTCTTATTAATTAAAACAGTAAAATACTGGTCCAGAGACAGAAGCCCCCAAATCATAACCCTCCTCTCTCTCCCTCTGTGTGACCGTGGGATCCTGGCACAGGAAGAAGGGGGGTGCTGCGGCTCAGCAAACAACAGGTAACAGTGTGCTGACATAAATGCTTCTGTCAACTGCTGTTCCCAGTACCTTGTGCAAAATAAACTGTGACGAGGTCTAAATGGGAAAGGCAAAACTTTGAAGGTAAATAAAGAAAATGTGGAAAATCTTTGTCATCTCAGAATGGATAAGGATTCCTTAAATCCCCCAAAGCATAAACAATAACAGAGAAAAGCCGATGGATTTAACAGTAATCAGAAGGAATATTTTATTCAATAAAAAATAATACATAAAATTAAAAGAGGTACCAGGCCAGGAGCAGATCTTCTCAGTGGTAAATCAATGAGGGATTAATATGCAGAGTACATAAAGAACACCACCAAATCAGCAAACAGAGACCTGACTGCAATACCAGGTAAAGGCAGTAATGAAACATATGATTTGGGCGCCTGGGTGGCTCAGTCTGTTGAGAGTCTGGCTCTTGATTTCAGCTCAGGTCATGATCTCACGGTTTGTGAGTTTGAGCCCTGAGTTGGCGTCCACACTGTTAGCACGGTGCCTGCCTCGGATTCTCTCTCTCTCTCTCTGCCCCTCCCCTGTTGGCACATGCACTCTCTCTCTCAAACTAAATAAACTTAAAAGACAAAACAAAACATGATTCAACCTTATTAGTGATTAATGAGCAGGACAGTTAAAACTTTTTTTTGCAAATGTGAACAGCTCCTGAAAGAGTATGTCATTTCCTCTCCCCTTTAATCTCCCTTATTTTCCAAGTTGTGAAGTTCTTCCTGATGTCTAATTTAAATCTTTCCTGCTAAACTATGATGATCATCTACTTGATCAAATCCGTAAATTACAGACGCACAACGGAAGACAGTCACTAAGTTATTATATAACATCATACCAAGCCTCTGCATGTTCTTGAGCTACGCCGTCTCCTAGAATACGGCCGGCACCGTTTGCGGTTCAGAGGACAGTGACAGGTGTCCGCTGGGCACCACTGTGGTGGCAGGCTCCCCTCCACGCTGTGCGGCCGCAGCCCCCAGGCCTCCCAGCACGCCTCCAGCCAGCACACGTGCGCGAGGGCTCCACGCCCCCAGACAAACCTATTTTCCGTGCCCGGCATCGTTTAAAACTCTTCTCTATTTCTAAATTTACAGCCTAAAGTAATTTGAGACTTGCAAAACGCTGTAAAACCAGTATAAAGAATCCTCGTGTGCCTTTTACCCAGTTTCCCCAAATGTTAATATTTTACATAACCCTGGTTCGATGATCAAAATGAGGGAATTCATGGTGATCTAGCAGGTGCCAGTTCATCTGTATTCCTCACGGATCTCGTTCTTGTCTCACTGAAGTCCTCTTTTTGTCCCAGATCACACACTGCAGTCTGCTGTCCTATCCCCTGCGTCCCCTCTAACCTGGGACGGTTTCTCTGTCTTCATTTGCTCTCCTTGACACTTTTGAAGAGAGGCCCAAAACTGTAGAATGTCCGTCAGTTTGGGTGTGTCTGAAGTGTCCTCATGATCAAATTCACATGTGCATTTTGGCGACGGCACTTTCTCAGAGCACGGGGTTGGGGCGCGTGCTGTCAGCGTGGGGCCCTATGGTGACGGCACTTGGATCACTTGGTCAGGGTGCTGCTGGCACAGTGTCACCAACATGAGGCTGCGGTGTCTCCCTCTGTGGTGAGTGGACACTCTGTGAGGCTGTGACTACATCCTGCGTCTCAACATGGCCTCCCACCGGCCTCGGCATCTGCTGACGCTTGTTCTTACTGTGCTGTTGGCAGGACGGTGATTTTCGAGTTCTGGCCCCTGTCTATAGATTTATTAGTTCCCGTTCTCCTGTGAGAGTGCCTGATTTCCGCCAGTCTGGACCAGTGGATAGTTATCGTATTCTACTATTTTTACTTATTCATCTTTATTTTCTTGCCCAGATCGTCCCCGTAATTTTTAAACTTTAGTACATGCATATATTTCTGTAAGATTATAAATGAGAATAATTTCTGTTCCAGAAAAAAAAATTATACTATTAATCTCAACTAGATTCATTAGCTCTAATAAACCAAAATATGAATGATGAGATGAACTTACCTAAAGTTAATGGTGGTGGTTTTGGATCAAGAACATATTCTTTTTCTGGATCTTCCACTTTAGGGCCTTGTACTGTTGTTTTAAGGCCAGTATCTACTACTGCTTTTGTATTTCTTTTTAGAGACTTGGATCTGGTGTCTCTCTGTTGTGCCTTTGTCTTAGAAGGATCTGCTATTGAAAGATTTCGAAGTTGAAGGTCATGTAAAATGTGATCTTGTAAAGCAACTGCAGTGACTGCTAAGTTATCTTGTTTAGATGAATGACCCTAAAAAGTAGGAAAAAAGCCTTACATGCAGAACGTTATGTAATACATCATTTGGAAGAAAACTTAGCCTTTACTACTCAGCCCTGGCAGCACACTAGACCAAAGTTAATAGTAAACAGTGCTTGACCCATGTCACCTAGGTGCAGGGAAGCCCGGTGTCCCCATTTGTGTTGGCGACATAGTAATATCGTTTAATTACTGAGGTCTTAAATATGAATTAATTCGTCATGACCTATAAAAGTTGTGCATGCCTGAACACATTCTGTTTCACTACAGTAAAATTAGACTCAAGGCAAATCTGGCTTCTGTAATATGAAAGAGACTCTTGCATTTAAGTACGTGCTTTTTTGGTGAAAACTTAGATGAAAACTGCACAGCTATGGGATGCTTTAGTGGGGACTAAGGGGACAGTTCCTCATTGGAGCGAGGTCTTGCAACTGTATTTTTATACTTTCAGATGGCTGAATTAAAATGTATTCAGGAGTAAAACAGTGTTTGTTTACACGCAGGATTGCATACCTTACGTTGTAGCATGCTGAGTCCGGAGAGGCGCCGCTCGGCCCTGTCGGGTTCGATCGTCGTGTCACATCCCCTGAATTCTCCCACCGCAGAGACAAAAGCAACAGGAAGTCAGAGTTAGAGTGTACGTAAACATCTCTTCTGAAGTTTATGGGGAAGGTATGTTTGGGAGTCTGATTGATCCGCGAATGTCTGCCAAAGCACAGCACTGAGCCACGCACCGTGATTCTAGAGAGACTCACACCAGTCACGACCCACTGAGCCCTGTCCTCGAATCTCCAGCTAGTGGGAGGGAGCATATGAATATAAACGAGAACAATCCATTGCTGGATACACCATTGTACGTAAACACAACAAAATTTCAGACTGACGAGATCAGAGAATAGTAAGTGAAGTATCTCTTTAAGAGGACATTTAAGCTGGGGGTTGAAGGACAGATAAGAGGGAAATGAGCACACTTAACACCCCGGGATCGGGAGGAGACGAGGCACTGGGGAACTCGGCCTGTGTTTATTATTTACGGGGGAAAGGGAACCACGAATATCCTGGAATTCAAGGGGAGTCCTGTGACCTCAGTCTGTCCAGAACATAGAGATACAGAATACGGGGAACAAACCCGTTGCTGGGCAAGATACTATATCTGAGTTGTAGTGTCCTCACCTTAAAACAGACGTAATAATGCACTCCTTGCAGGGTTATTTTTAGGATTAAATGAGACCACCCTGCAAAGTGTCTAAAGGGCCCTTTCATGCAGAAGATACTCTGTAAGTGGTTATTCTTGCTCCAATTCCCTTTGAAACCGGTGGAAGAATTTGAATTGGCCCTTTTAGTTTTAGTGTTTAGGCAAGGGTCCAGCTTCTGAAGACAAGGGTCCAAAATCCACAGGAATGGAGAGAAACAGTAGTTATTAAAGTCATCTAGGAAATGGGGCCTAATTTTAAGACTAGAAAGCAAGAAATCCAAAATATGTATCTAAGGATCTACACCTGCATTAAATTAGTCGAGAAGAATAAAGTTGCTGTCGAGTGGAAAGTGAGGATACGGGAAACAAAGCTGTGATGTTTCCGAGGCTGAGTGGGGGCTAAGACGCTTCGGAAACTAGAAGGCAGTTTCCGTGCTCGCTTTCCAATCTGGCCTCAAGGCAGGCATGCAAGAAGTTCCTTCCTCCCTCCCTTCTTTCTTTCTTTTTAAATTTTTAAATGTTTAGTTTTGAGGGGGGGAGGGGCCGAGAGAGAGGGAGGGAGGCTCTGAGCTGTCAGCTCGGAGCCTGACGTGGGGCTCAAACTCAGGAACCACGAGATCAGGGCCTGAGCCAAAGTCGAATGCTTAACCGACTGGGCCACCCAGGCCACCCCCAAGCAGGAAGTTTCCATCCAGCCTTTTCATCAGGACAGTGTAAGTTGCAGTAATGGCACAAGGGGTTTGAAATGCTGCGGATCCCTTCCAGAATCTTCTTTCACAACACCTGCACCCTGGCAGAACATAATTTACATCATACTAACAACTCTTTAATTATCACAGCTAGCTATCTACAGCCTACAGTTTTATCTCAAGTGACTGCACCCTAAGCCACTATGATTCACGTCAAGGGAAGAGCTTCTGAAAAGCGTGTACCTTCTCCGCCCCACAGTATCATGAACTTTCCGAGTTAATGATAATATCATTACCGGATAATAAATATCATCAGATATCTAGTCCCACTCCATTTTATAAAGGAGAAAACAAATCCAGAGATCAGTGGCTCCTTCAAGATTACATAATTAATCAGTCTGCAACAATGGGAGGGTTAGAAACTTGATCCTTGCCCAGCTTTAAGAGCCAAAATTAACGAGAACATTCTTTCTTGGTAAATTCCACCATTAACTAGTTAGAAGTGTTAGGGCTTGGTCACAAAAATCTCCACGGTGGTGCCAGAGTGTCTACGTGACCTCAAGCTTATCGATAACCATGCTAATGGGAAGCACGCACACGAGAGAAGGCAGCCCGACACGCTGCCTCGCTGTTCGGTAGCTGGTGGCCCCCTCGTTCGTGCGACGTGGGGACACGGCGCCGAGGGGGGCAGCAGCGCGCAGACGCGCAGGCTACCGGTGCAGGTGCTCCGTAACAACTTCGCCCTACCTGTGGGCTCGGCTCCCGCTCAGTGACGGGCAGTGTCACCGCTCGCACACACCGGCCGGAGGTTCGGCCCTCCCAACAACGGTCGCGATTAAGTAGGCCGCGCGGGGGACCGAGGGCCTGCGCTGCCCGACGGGGTCCCCGCGGCCGCGCTCCCGCCCCGCGCCGGTGGCACCCGCCCCCGGAACCGACCTCCGCGCCGCTCGCCGTTGCCCAGCAACCGCGGCCGCGGCCGCCGCGCCCCGGCGCGCATGCTTAACGGCCCCGCCCCGCCCCGCGCACAGCGCCGAGTTCGGCGTGCCGGCGGCGGCTCTGCCACGCCGCGCGTGCTCGCCGGCCCGGCCCCGCTCACGGCCACAGCACGCATGCTCGCGGGCTCGGCCCCGCGCACGGCACAGACGTCTCAGTCGCCGGCGCGGCGCTCCCACGCCGCGCGTGCTCGCCGGCCCCGCCCCGCGCTCGGCCACACCGCGCATGCTCGCCGGGCCGCGCTCCTCCCGCGGCGCGCTCGTCAGGGCCCTGGTTGGTGCTCCCCCCCCGCCCCCGCCCTCCTGAGTCCCGGGCGGCTGCTTCCCCGGGCTGCCGGCACCGTGGTTTTCTGCACGTTCCACAGTTCAGCCGTCGTTGCGCAGAGGACTGTCCTGCGCGCCGAGTTCCATTGGCGTCCGCCCTTGCGCGCGTGCACCTGCCGGCCCGACTGCGTCTCCCGCTGCTGCCGGGTGGCGCCCGCCGCCCGCGCCCTCGCCGCGCTCCCCGGGCCGGGTCCCGCGCCTCCTGCGGCCCGGCGGGCGCGGGCCGGCTCTCCGGCGGTGCTCTTGTCTGTGCCTGTGGCTGCTCCGTGGGCTCGGCTGAGCGTCCTCCCCGGTGGGCTGCGCTCTCCTTCCGCTGGGACCTGGAGGGCTCTGGCCAAGTTCGATCGGATGCCCGACGTGAATTTTGTACGCGGGGTGCCGGCCGTTCACGCTCCGCGAAGTGACTTCGAGCGCCGCGCGTGCGGCGCTGGGCTGCCTCGCGGAGGGCAGAGTGTCGGGCGCTTCTTCGGGGCCCTCGGGCCGGGCCGGGGTCGGTGCCCCGCGGGCCAGCCCCTCCCGGGCTCCCGGAGGCCTCCTGCGGGGCGCAGTTGTGTCCTCGCGCGGTTCCAGTTGTGGCCTGGAAACCTCCGCTCGCTTTGTTTCCCTTTTCTTAACGATGACAGTCGAGTGCCAGAAAACCGTCGTTGCTTACATTTTGTCTGATCTTTTACTTGTTGGAGGTAAGACCTTAAATCTGGTCCCTAAACCTCCGTCACGGCCAGAAGCACAAATTGGGACAAGTTTGTCTTTTTTTTTTTTTTTTTAATGACAGTGACTCAGTTGTTTAAACTTATGTTTGTACTTTTATTGAAATAAGGTTCAGTTCAGAGTACACAGAAAACATACAAAATGCAAATAGTCCTGTTTTGTTGTTTATTTTGAGAGTGAGTGCGCGCCTGGGGGAGAAGCAGAGAGAATCCCAAGCAGGCTCTGCCAGAGCGCAGGCAGGGCTTGAACTCAGAAACCCTGAGGTCATGACCCCAGCCGAAACCGGGTCCCACCAGGCTCCACAACTGAGCCACCCAGGCGCCCCCCTCCCCTTTTTTTTACTTCCCTGAAAGTAGGTCTAAAGAAGTTACCAAGTTGGTTAGAAATCGATCAGGAAAGACCTTAAAAGTTAAAATGTTTGCTGTAACTTTGGAATAAATAGTATTCTGGCTGCGAAACAAGGTAATTTGAAGCTCCACTTCAGATCATTGTGTTCTTAGTGGAATTAAATTTTCTAAGCTGGCCACTCCTGTTTGGAAGTTTTAAAAAAATAGCCTAAGGAGAAGCTAAAATTTCTTGAGAAGCCAAATTAGATTCATAGGTGATTTTACTAATCTTTCACATAGTAGTTTAAACTTTTCCAATAAATATTGTCACCTTGAGGTATGTTGCATTAGGGATGGGTCTAGAAGACGAGTAGGGGTCTCTCTGCAGTCCTGAGAGTTTTTCATCCTGTGAATGAGCGAGAGGACCTGTGGAGGACAGAGTGGGAAAGCTTTGGGTTTAGATAGGTAGACCCGAGGTCAAGTCTAGACTTACCTTTTAGGTGTCTGAATTTGACAAGTTACTTCATTTTCCCAAACGGGTCCTTTCTACATAAAGGGGACCTTTGTTCTTCTCACCATCCGCCAGCCCTTCTCCGCCAGCACTGGGGACTCTTCAGTCCCGGGACAGACTGTACCGTATGACCAGCCTGAGCTAGTCAGAAAATCAATGTCCCGGCCACAGCGACGTAGCTGGGACAGGCATATGACCTAGCGAGGACGGTCAGATGGACTCCGTATTTTTGTAGGAGCTACCAGAAAGTTCTTTTAATTTTTCTTATGTAGAAACAAGAGAAGACCTGTCATCGGGTGAGAGCTGCCGCTGCGGGGCCAGTCCGTGAACCTCAGAGAAGGATCACATAGGAAACCGCAGAGATCTGGACAGAGTCCAAGCCCTGGCGACGTAGTTTACGCCCGGAAGCCAGCCCTAGTCAGTGTTCTCGCTTACCTGAGTAGATAGGTTTCCTTTATGCTTCAGCCAGTTTGGGTCCGGTTTTCCGTTACTTGTAACGGGAACAATTTGAATGATGACGAGTACTGTTAACCGCTTTATGCCCGTGGCTAGATTCCAAAACGTCTTACAGATATGAGCTGCTTGGGACAGTGCCTGCCACTCTCCGTATCCATTTTAAGGTGTCTTTCTTGAACTCCATAAAGTTTTAAGAAAAATCCCCATTAAAAAATATCCCCCTCCATCCAAGTGTTTAAAATCTCACAACAGTCTTACTACCTGCGTGTTTTCCGCCCAAAAGAAATTGGTCTTTTTTTTTTTTTTAAATTTTTTTTAATGTTTATTTATTTTTGACAGAGACAGAGCATGAGCAGGGAAGGGGCATAGAGAGGGAGACACAGAATCCGAAGCGGGCTCCAGGCTCCGAGCTGTCAGCACAGAGCCCGATGCGGGGCTCGAACTCACGGACCGTGAGATCATGACCTGAGCCGAAGTCAGACGCTCAACCGACTGAGCCACCCAGGCGCCCCAAGAAATTGGTCTTCTTGTTAGCTACGCAGAATACTTTTCTGCAGGCTTCTGTTTGGAAATTTAACCTTGTAACGATTACTTTGTAATTCCTGACATAAATCACAGGTGACCCGGCTGATGTTTGAAGAAGATGCTGTGGGGAGCGCGTTCCTTATCCCTCCTCCAGGTAGTGAGTTCTGTGCTTGGAAAGAAATGGTACCGCCCGAGTGCGACATTCTCGGATGGGGCTAAGGAACACGCATAAACAACCCGTGTCACTCCTGAAAGGTGCTCTCAGTGATTTCTATTTTAATGTTCTGGCTTTAATTTTTTTTCATCCGATTACAGATGGGCCTGAGCTACTGCACGTAGGCAGAGCGCACGCTCGCGTCTTCTGAAAACCTGGTCGAGCCCCTCTCCGTGCGCTGTTCGGTGCCCTCTGCGAGGGCACTCACAAGACTAATTTATTCTCGAGTTTCTCAAGCATGAACCGAGTGTTCTGGGAGTAGTGTGAAGAGAGAGGACGGTGGAAGACGAGCGACGGCTGGGGGTGCACGTAGATGGGCAGATGTGCTTCGTTGCTGTGCTTAGTCCCGCGGGGGAGGATGTGGATGCACCTACGGTGCACGGGCTCTGCCTCTGCTCTGCCTCAAAGCAAGCTGCCGTGTGTGGCACCGTATTGAAGGGATGCGTGCATAAACACTGTGACCAGAAGGGTGACGGTGCCCGCACGCCTCACAGGAGGGGTCCAGGGACGGGAGGCTAGTCACGTGGGAAACGTTTCTATGGAGGGGAATCCAATATCGCCTGTTGTCCGTGGAGGAGACAATGCCGAGAAAGCGTCGACACTCTGGAACGGCAGCCGGAGTTTGCGTGCTGCTTGGGGGTGAGGTTTTGCCACGATCACCCTAGAGACAAGTCCTGGACAGTGAGGTTGGGAACCTATGGATCTCGGGTCCGTCCTGCCCACGGGGTTTGAGTTTGCCTGTCTGCGTGGCCTCCACCAGACCCCTACGTGGATGGGAATGGTTTGACTGCCTCGACAGCCTCCTTCTCTCCTATTTAATATCTCGGTACTTTCCAGCTTCTCCTTTGTCATCTACAAAATGGTCTTTATCCTACACGATGCATGTTCTGTGCCTGCCTCTGTTCACGCAGTCCTTGACGCTGAAAATACCCGTAAGGAGCCGAAGCCAATGGCACTGGGTCCGTCTTCCTCCTTAATATAACTTTCAGTGTTGAAAGCATCACCGAAAACACGTGTCCTTCCGTCTGTTTCTCGTAATCTTTAGTATTGCCTTTAGCTTTCTAACCCTTTAGATTTATTACTGATCTCTGGTTTTAATCTTGCTTCTGCCCAGCTACTTCCCTTTTTCAAATAACTCAAAATCCTTGTCTGTATTTTGTGACACGTGAGGTTCAGCAATTGTTGGGAGATCTGCCGTCTCTCCTTGTCCCACAGCAGCGGTCACTGTAGAGACGTGGATGTACTGCTGGGAATTTCTAAAGTATTTTCTCTCCTAGAGATTATACTAGACTTTTGTTTTATGTTTAGTAAAGAAAGAAAAAAGAGCTGAAGGCGAGTTGCTTTAACTCCTGTGGCAAAATGCATTCATGTATTTTTATTTTTATTTTATTTATTTATTTATTTATTTATTTATTTATTTATTTATTTTTTTGCATTCATGTATTTTTATATCTGTGACCAGAGGCACAATGATTGCATCGTTCCTGTTCACGTTACCATAGTGGTAAAGTAACACTGATGAAAATACTCGTGCACTGCAGAAATGGGGAGGAATCATCTTACTTCGGTTCCTTGTCTGTAAAGTCGTGGGTATAACAGAAGAGCTCTGTTAAAAACTTGTTTTCTGAATAGAAGGTGGAGCACGTTCGTGCTTTATTGTGGAATCCAGGATATTTGGAAGCAATTTATCGCTTTGGTAAAGAACGGTGTCCTGTTATGATCTAAGGACGGACGTGATAAAGATAATTCATGCTAAAAAATGCTGTGACCACAATGTGCCAGACATTGAAAAAATCTTGTCAAAAGCAATCAGTACATATTCATTGTATTAAAGGAGTTTGATTGGGTAATGTGACCCCGTTTCAGACATTTGTGATTTTTCTGCCCTAACTGAAGGTTTTGGAAGCTGTGTAAAAGCATTAGCAATGCCAGGTTCCCAGTACGGTCCCTGTAGTACCCTGGGAAATCAATGTGTGCCAGTCTGCAGCCACCGCAGGTAAAGAACTGTTTCTCTAAACATGGAGTTGGTTTATGCTGTTATGTTTAATACAGAGAAGGCTGCTCACTGATTAAATCAAGGTGAGGTCTTTTTTTTTTTTTATAATTAATAGTTTTTACCTGGTAACATTTACTGATAAATTGAGCAGATCGTACGGAGAGTTCCCATTCCACAAGGTCAGCATTGCCCCAATGCCAAGACCACATAAAGATATAAGAAAAGAAGATTACAAACCAATATCCTCATGAACATGGATCCAAATTTCTTAATAAAATATTACAAATAGAAGTCAACAAGGTATAAAAAGAATTATGTGCCGTGATCAAGTGGGACTTCTCTCAGATATGCAAGACTTAGTCAACATTCAAAAATCAATTAAGGTAACCCATCACATTGACAGGTTAAAGAAGAAAATTCACATGACCACCTCAATAGGTGGAGAAAAAGCATTTGAGAAAATTCAATACTCATTCTCAATAAAAACTCTCAGTGCCCAAGAAATGGAGGAGTACTCCTTCAACTTGATAGAGAACCCTAAAAAAACCCTACAGCTAACATCATGCTTAATGGCGAAACCCTAGATGCTTTACCCCTCTGGAGAGGCAAGAATGTCCCTTCCCACCACTTATTCAACCTCATACCGGAAGTCCTAGCTAGAGTAATAAGACAAGAAAAGGAAATAAAAGTATACAAATTGGGAATGAAGAAATGAAGCTATCTCTGTTTACAGATGACATGATCATCCGTATAGAAAATCTTGAAGAACTGGCAAGAAAAAACTTGGAACAGATAAACAATGATAGCCAGTTTCCAGGACACAAAAGCCAACCACTTTCTTATAGATCAGCGATGAACACGTGGGATCCGAAATTAAAAGCAGAATTCCATTTATATTAGCACCAAAAATGGAATTCTTAGGTGTACATCTACTAAAATATGTACAAGATCTGTCTGAGGAAAACCACAAGACTGATGGAAGAGATCAAAGATCTAAGTAAGTGAAGAGAGATCGCTCATGTCCCTGGAGAGGAAGGCTCACTGCGTCTAAGATGTTGGTTTTTCCCAGCTTGATCCATGGATTCAACACAACCAGCAAGCTGTTGACAAACTGATTCTACAGTGCATTTGTCCTTTGTTTCTTAAAAAACAAACAAAATGAAAACTTCCCCTCTTGTTCTGCCTTCTGTGATTTTAACCGAGCATTTTATATGCTTCCATTTTCACTTCTTTCTTAGTATATAAACTACACTTTATTTATTTTTATTTTTATTTTTATTTTTTAAAGATTTTTAAGTGATCTCTATACCCTATGTGGGGCTCGAACTCAACAACTCTGTGTTCGAGAGTCACATGTTCTGCCAACTGAGCCAGCCAGGTGCCCTAATTATACTTCCTTTAAAAATTATTTTAGTGGTTGTCTGAGTGTTTACCATATACATTTACAACTAACATAAATCCAATTTCAAATTACACAGTACTGCTTCATGGGCAGTGCAGTATCTTGTAAGAATGTTCCCAATGTCTGCCTCCCATCCCTTATCATATTGCTATCATTCATTTCACTTATCCATAAGCTTTAGTCACTCAATATATGGCTCCTTTTTATTATAATGAACAACAGTTTCTTTCACTTAGTGTAATGTTTCAAGGTCCATCCGTTGTAGTGTGATTCAGTACCTCAGTCCTTTTTTACAGCTCAATAATATTCTGTGGTGTATATATACCACAATGTGTTTATGCATTCATCTGTTGATAGACGTTGGGTGGTTTCCCACTTTTTGACTAGTGTCGGGATCACTCCTGTGAACGTGTGTGTATACCTACAAGTGAAATTGCTGGGTCATAGGGTAATTCTATGAGGACTGCCAAACAGTTTTTCTACGGTGGTTGCACTGTTTTATGTTCCCTCCAGCAAAGTATGAGGGCTCCCGTTTCTTTACATCCTCTCCAATATTGGTGTTTCCCACTTTTTTTTTTTCCATTATAGCCTTCCTACTAGTTGTGAAATATATCTCATTGTGGATTTGATTTGCATCTCCCCGATGAGTAAATGATGTTGAGCATCTTTCAGTGCGCCCTTTGGCCATTTGTGTATCTTCTTTGAACAAATGTCTGCCCAAGTCCTTTGCTCATTTTTTTAATTGGCTTATTTGTCTTTGTGCTGTTGACTTTGAGGGGTTCTTTATATATTCCGGATATAAAACCTCTATCATATATGTGATTTGCAAATGTTTTCTCTCATTCTGTAGGGTGTTTTTTCACTCTCTTGACAGTCATCTTGAATCCACAAAAGTTTTTAATTTTGATGGAGTCCAATTTATCTATTTCCCTTTGTTGCCTATGTTCTTGGTGTCATATCTGAGAAATCACCAGCAAATCCAATGTCATGACGATTTTTCCCTATGTTTTCTTCTACAAGTCTTAGAGTTTTAGCTCTTACATTTAGGACTGTGATCCATTTGAAGTTAATTTTTGGAAGGCAAAGGTCCGACTTCATTCATTTGTGGATATCTGTTTTTCCCAGCACCATTTTATTTGGAAGACTTTTCTTTTCCATGTTGAATGGTCTTGTCACTTCTGTCAAAAATCAATTGAACATAGGTGTAAAAGTTTATTTCTGGGCTGTCAATTATATCCTTTGATCTGTGTGTCTGTCCTTACACTGGTACCATACTGTTTTGATCACTGTAGCTTTGTAGTAAGTTTTGAGATTGGAAAGTGTGAGATCTCCCATATGCATTCTGTAAGGTATTTTTCCATTTCTGCAAAAATGTTATTGGGGTTTTGATAGGGGATTCATCACAGTGAGTCTGTGTATCATTGGGTATAGGACTATCATCTTAATAGTACTAACCCTTCCAATCCTTGAACACAAGATATTTTCCCATTTATTTAGGTCTTTTTAAAATTTCCTTCAGCAACATTTTGTAGTTTTCAGTATACAAGTCTTGGGTCTCCTTGCTTAAAGTTATTCCTAAATATTTTATTCTTTCTGATGTTATTGTAAGTGGAACTATTTTCATAATTTCCTTTTCAGATTGTTCATTGATAGTATCTCCTTTCACTTTTGAAGCATAATTTCACCGGATACAGAATTCTAGGTTAGTGAATTTTTTCTTCCAACACTTAAAATATTTACTCCACTTTCTTCCTGCTTGCATGATTTCTAAAGAGCAGTCTGGTGTCCTTCTTTTTTTTTCTGTAAGTAAGGCGATTTTCTCTGGCTTCTTTCAGGATGTTCTCTTTGTCTTTGTTTTCTACAGTTTGTATATGATATGCCCCAGTGTACATTTTTTGGTATTTATCTTGCTTGATGGTCTCTGAGCCTTCTGGATCTGTGGTTTCATGTCTGTCATTAATTTTGGAGAACTTAAAAGAATTTTTTTTTAGTGTTTATTTATTTTTGAGAGAGGGAGAGAGAGAGAGAGAGAGGGAGGGAGACACAGAACTTGAAGCAGGCTCCAGGCTCCGAGCTGTCAGCACAGAGCCGGATGTGGGGCTCGAACTCTCAGACTGTGAGATCATGACCTGAGCTGAAGTCAGATGCTGAACCTACTTGAGCAACCCAGGTGCTCCCTAATTTTGGAGAATTCTTAACCATTATTACTCCAAGCGTTTCTTATGTGCCTCTCTTTCCTTCTCCTGGTATTCTCATTACAAGTGCGTTAAATCTTTTGTATCACAGTTCTTGGGTATTCTCTTCCATTTTTTTTCTCATTACTTTTTCTCTTTGAACTTCAGTTTGGGAAGCTGCTATTGATGTGTCTTTAGGATCACTGATTTTCTTGCCCATCAAGGCTTTCTTCATTTATGCCACAGTGTTGTTGACTTCTAGAATTTCCTTGCGAATCTTTTGTAGAGTTTCCATCTCTCTGCTTACGTTGCCCATCTGCTCTTGAATGTGGTTCACTTTTTCTATTGGAGCCCTTGGCATCTTAATCATGGTTGAAAAAAGCCTTCATTTGACAATTCCAAAAAGCTCTGCCATATCTGAGCCTCGTTCTGATGGTTGCTTTGTCTCTTCAGAAAGTGTTCTTGTTTTTTTGTTTTTTGCTTTTTGTATCCCTTTTATTTTAATTGTTGAAATCTAGTAATATGTATTGGGTACTAGGAACTGAGGCAAATAGGCCTTTAATGAGAACAATATTTTTTACCTGACAAGTAGTTGTGCTGTGTTTAATCTTTGCTGTAGCTGTAGGTGTCAAAGCTTGGATTTACTCCAGTGTTCTTACCGGATGCATCTCTATTGTCCTTGGGTTTCCCTTGGGGCTTCTTCTTAAATAGATGCTGTGCCTCTATTGCTGGCTCACTGAGCTGTGACCCACTCTGATTATACTGGAGCTCTGTTGATGGGGGCAAGGTATTGGGGAGGAGAAGCATTCTATAATTTTGTGATTGGATCCTCAATTTTTTTTTTTTAGTTTCTTTTTTAAATTTTTAAAGGTTTATTCATTTTTCAGAGACAGAGAGAGATAGAGTGTGAGGAGGGGAGGAGCAGAGAGAGAAGGAGACACAGAATCGGAAGCAGCCTCTGGGTTCTGAGCTGTCAGCACAGAGCCCGACACGGGGCTCGGACTCACAAGCTGTGAGATCATGACCTGAGCTGAAGTCTGATGCTCAACCGAGCCACCCAAGTGCCCTGGATCTTCAATTCTTTAATGGACCAATGTCTTTGGGCTGTGATCTTTACAAGAGTCCCTCAGTCCTCTCCTTCTCCCCTTATATGAGACAGGAAAACTAGCAGGGGCACAATCCATCCAATTGTCCTTCCCCAGGTCACAGAGCTTCAACGAGACTGCCTCCCCTGAGGGCAGGTCCCTGCAGCAAAGGGAAGAGAAGAGAACACTGGCTGTATTCCAGAGTGCCTACTTCCCTTCCCACCGCCACAGACACCAGGGGATTTGGGGGCAGTATTACCTGTGACAACCCGGTCAGGCTCCTGCAGGTAAAACTCATGAAAGTGTGGGGCCTTGTGAGACGGCACCCATTGTGGTTTTTAGCCCCAAAGCTCGTCCAGGCTCCGTGCCCAGGGGTTACAGTTACCGTGTAGCACACCAGCCAACTGCAGCCCCACCCAGTCAGCTCTGCTGCCCTGTGACCCCAGTCCTCTGGTTGCTCGAAGACAAGTTGTTGGTTTTCATGTTCTTGAGCTTTTTTCTTGGTTTGAAGGTGGGAGTGATGGGTGCAAGCTCTGTCTGTGTTGGAGTAAACACCGGAACTGGTGAATCGAGAGAAGCTTTTGTTTGTATGGCTTTATTTTGTTTTTCCTTTAACTGTTGTGTTACCTCCTCTCATTGCCTTTCTTTGGACATTTTCTTCTTCCTCCCTTATTATCTGTCCTTTTAGTCTTTCCTTTTTTAAAATTTTTAAAATTTATTCATTTATTGAGGGGGGGGAGGGAGTGGGGGAGGGCAGAGAGACATGGAGAGAGAGAGAGAGAGAGAGAGAGAGAGAGAGAGAGAGAGAGAGAATCCTAAGCAGGCTTTGCACTGTCAGCACAGAGTCCGATGCGGGGCTTGATCTCACAAACCGTAAGATCAGGACCTGAGCCAAAACCAAGAGTCAGACGCTTAACCGACTGAGCCACCCAGGTGCCCCATTTTAGTTTTTCTACCTGTATTTTATGTGATCCCAGGATGTTCCCCCATGTGCCCTTTGTTCTCCAGTGCCTACTGTTTACTTCGTGTATATTTTCAAGTTTTGGGTTTTCTAAAAGAATACCTTTCTGTCCAATGATAGAGCCTTATTATAAAATTTCTAACAATATGTAATTGTGCAAAGAAGAAGGCAAACGTACACACACACTTACACACATGTGCACATGCTGAAAACCTCACCTCCCGGAAGTAATTACCATGAACATTTGGTGCACATCATTTAGCTGTATTTCCAATGCACATATACAGATAGTTGTGAACATTAGTTTGAGACAAAGAGAATCACACTATATTTGCTATTTTAAAATAAAAATTATTGAGTTTCATCATTTGATAAAAACGTTTTACTACAGATTTTTGTTTCTAAAAGATTTTTCTAAAATATAGGGGAAATTATGAAAACATTGAGGTGTTGATATGCTAGCTTTATTATGCAGTTTCTTTACTGGATGTTGAGAGGATTAACAAATGTCCCTTCCCCTGCCCCACTGTCACCTGTGCCATCAGGATCCTTGTGCGGCCCTTGCAGAAGGGACACTGCAAACTTGTAAAAACAGGAGGCGAATCGATCGCAAAGCTCAAGTCACAAATCTTGTGCAAGATTTGGGATTCCATGTACTTGATGAAAATGATGTGGTCAACTCACAGGTAAAGCCGTTCCTGATTGAAAATCTGGCAAATTTAGGCCAGGTAGTGATTTTATTTTTGTTTATTTTTAAAACATTTTATCTATTGAGCAATCGATCGATCCATCTACAGGTAAACCTTACCCCCGGCATGCCCCGAGATCAAGAGGGGCACACTGTGCCGACCGAGCCAGCCAAGCGCCCCAGCCCAGGTGATGATTTCGGAAGAGAGATTGGCAGGGAGGATGGACGGGAGGTTTGCAGGCTGAGGGTGGAGAGAGGCTCCTGGAACACGGTGAAGAGCTCCCCGAAGCACTGTGACAAAAGACCATGCTTTTGCTGAAAGAGTGGAAGCGAATGTCACCCTTGGATCTGGCGCTGTTTATTAATATTAATTATAGTCATATTTTAGGATGCATGCACGTGGCTCGTGCTTGTGTGTCTGTCGTGGCTTGTACCGATACTCACGACTCCCCACTCCCTTCCTGTCGCGGAAGCGAAGAGAGACCGGTCAGGTGGGGACACACAGCACTTATTCAGAGCTCGCTCTAGCCGCGGTCAGCGCCATCGCTTGTATTCGCAGGCGCTGGGCGGCAGGCAGGGCGTGGGGAAGGTTCGAGTGCGCCCTGGCCGCGCGGGGAAGCTGGGATGGACTGACCAGAGGGGAGGCGTCATGTGTGGCCGGCGTGGGGCACGTGCGGCTTTCTCTGGCTTGTCCTGAGTTGGGTGTAGGGGCTGCGGTCGCCGGCTGGGTCCCGACCATTTGAGGCCAGTTGCCGCGGAGGCTGGTTTGGCTTTCTGGGCCGCAGGTGGTGGGCGATGTCCCTCGCCAGGCGTGGTCTGGCAGTGGTCCATTTGTGACCTCGGCGGCTCCTTGCTCGGCGGTGTCTCAGCGCCTTCCCACCCGAGCTCAGTGGTTTCTGACGGTAGGATTCGCCTGACTCACAAGGAAGCCTGCGGGTTGGCACTTCCCGCCGGCTGGGCTTCGCGTGAGGGCTATTTTGGTGTCAGCTGGGATCACTGCCTGGATGTACAGGCCATTTCCTGAAGAAGAAACCAGAAAGAGCTGTCTCTCCCATGGAATTGGCAGGCTGTTGGCCAGCGTAGGCTGGTTAGGGCAACCGAGGCAGCCCAGCCACACGCCACGGGCTTTCCATCCTGCGGGGGGCCCGGCCCGGGCGCGTTCTTCGGGGCGATGGCAAAGCGCGAGGGGCCGAGCCCCAGCGCGCAAGCCCGTTCCAAGCCTTTGCCTGTGTGTCCGCTAATGTGCTTCTAGGCACGTTAAGTCACGTGGAGGAGGCCACGATGAGGGCGGGTACCGCAGGGTCACCGGGCAAAACGCGTGCAGAGGGAGAAGCGAGGGGCCGAGCGGGCGCCGCGATCTCTTTGCGCCGCCGGGCCTGGCTTGGCCGCGCGATTTACTGTGTCCAGGCAGGTGATGTTGTTGGACATAAGGAAACAGGGTCACCGATGGCTGGTCATCGTTTCTGCACGTGAAACGTGGCGTTCCTGCTTTCAAAATGAGATCTTAGTCCACGCGTCTAGAATTTGTTCATAGAGTGGATATCTAAGCTGAGGCCGTGAAACTACTTCTCTGCTGCTCCCCTATCTGTGTGTTTTCTCACAGGCAAAGGTAATTTGGAAGCAAATGTTTCTGTGGACACTCGAGGGCTGTTTCCACCACTGCTGAAACCCTCTGGGAGTTTCCGCGGCGAAGTGTCCATTCGTTTCTTCTTAAATTTTTTTTTTCAATGTTTTTTATTTATTTTTGGGACAGAGAGAGACAGAGCATGAACGGGGGAGGGGCAGAGAGAGAGGGAGACACAGAATCGGAAACAGGCTCCAGGCTCCGAGCCATCAGCCCAGAGCCCGACGAGGGGCTCAAACTCATGGACCGCGAGATCGTGACCTGGCTGAAGTCGGAGGCTTAACCGACTGCGCCACCCAGGCGCCCCATTCGTTTCTTCTTGATTTGCGCTCAATTTCTTAGTTATGAGTCTGTAGGTAGCAACAGTCTTGCAGACTGGTTATACTTCTTATTCATATTAAATCCTATTATAATAACTGTCACTGTCTTTTTAGGACCCTCAAATGAGTATCTTTAAGTACAGCAGGTGTGTGATTTTATAACGTCTCATCACGCTTTGTGCGCACAGCGATGCAAACAGTTGAATCCTGAAAGGGTCCAGCTGCCTCCGTTGTGAGTGTCCTATTGTGAGCACCTTGAAATGCTTTATTACTCTTAAAATACTTATTCATGTAGGGAATAAACACCACACTATAACAAGTGTCACATTAAGAACTGTTACTGAGCTTAAACTTCTTTAGCGGGAAAAGGCGTATTTCTGTGCAAGCATAAACACAAAAAGGAATTGTTAAATAAAGGAATAATACGTACAAATTAACTCTCTCTTTCTCTAAAATTGTTCTATTTTATTATAATCCTCTCAGTGGTTTGGTTTAGGAGTGTTTCACGTGTATTTTAACTAATGTCCCCTTCCGTGTTATTTTCAACGGAACCGATTTAGGAAGGCTGGTGGCCATGTCCTTAAATTCATGTTTTGCATGTTCGTTTATCAAACTAATAATGGTTAGATGCCCATCTTATGAAAGAATGATGCCAAGAACTAGAGAGGCAAGCGGTGAGATCAGGTAAGAGCCCTGCCCTCAGGGAGATGTTCGTTCGGAAGGAGAATGATACACACAAAGGCCTGGGATCCAGGTGGAAAGAGCTGGAGAAGAATGGGTAAGTGCGGTATGGGGCGGGGGGAGCTCTGGGGGTGCGGGCGTGGGAGAGGGCAGGCATGTGGGGACAGAGCAGACGCAGGCCTGCCAAGTGTGGGAGAAAGTGCCCGTGAGGATGATGAACTCGAGCGGGTGGAGAAGACCCACCCTGGACCCCGGAAGGCAGGTCTGCCTGGGGAACGGTGTGTGTTGGGGGAGGGAATCGGGCTTGTAAAGGGCCACTGAGGCCCCCCGGGGAGGTGGGGGCAGGAGCTGCTGTCCTGCAGGTTGATTGCTGAGGGTGGAGAGCAAGCCAGTGGTCAGCCAGTGCAGGGAGCACCCGACCAGGTCTGCGCTGAGACGGTGGGGTCCCTGCAAAAGAAGGGAGTCTGGAGCTCGGGAGAACTTTCCGGAAGGCCATGGAGCAGGGTTAGGGTTAGGTTAGGGTTAGGGTTAGGGCGGCAGGAGGGGTGGAGCCCAGGATTAGGTCCAGGGTGGGGAGTAGGGGAAAGAGCTCTGCTGTATGGAAACTCATGAGAAAATACTTCCTTGTGAAAAGAAGAAAGCTTTAGATTTCAAACTGAAAGTTGTTTTTCCCCCCCATAGGACTTTCTACGATAACCCTTGAAAAAGATGTCTAGGGCCATGAACCACAGGCATCAATGAGCAAATCCAGTTGAGAACATTGAGTTTTTGCTCAGGAGTAATGAGCTTTTGCCCCAAGACCTGGGCTCGCGCTAGCACAGCTCGGACCTGCCCTCCCGCCGCTTAGGTGCCATCCCGCAGGGAAAGTGCTTGTAGCGGTCATGCAGTGGTTGACAGCTGCCCTATTTTTGTTCTGCGGTCATCAGTTGCCGCCCAGATGGCACACGTTGTGTTTCCTAATTTTTCTGGGTCGCTGTAGGGGATAACGGTTAGTGACGGTTTGGAATGTTGGATGGTTAGCTCAGTTTTGGGTTTTTCGATTGTTAGTTTCTGGTGGGATATCCGAACCCAAAGAAATTTTTTTTAAGTAAATCAAAAACAATTCTTACAGAATCAAAAATAATTTTGCGTGTTTTCTTACTTAACGATGGTCCCAGCACACAATTCGGCACCCCGTCATAGGAGGCACCCGATGAGTATTTGCTGAATTCATCATTTTCCCTGGTGGAATACCCGTGTGTGTCATCAAAGTGCTCAATAAGGACCAAGTAGGAGGGCTTTTCTCTTTGATTCAGGAAGGATTTTGAAATAAAGGATCAGTGTGCCACTTCCTAAGCCATTATAGTAACTCCTACGTTTATTAGAGGACAGTGTTCTCACCCTGTGAGTGCAGCGAAGCGTGGGTTTTAGAAGTAAAAAACTGGTTCGAATCCAGGCTGGATCACTTGCTGGATGTGTGTGACCTTGGGCAAGTTCTCATCTATCTTCTGTGTGCCTTAGGTCCCTCGTGTGCAAGACGGGAGTGGGAGTATCTGACTGACAGGACTTGGGCAGGGACCGAACGGGGTAGCGTCCATAATGCACTTCCCCAGTGCCCAGGAGGTAGCACGTGCGCAGGGGGCCGTGGGAGTCTTCCCGGTTAGGGGTGGTTACAGGTGACGGAATGCACAACCCGGGGCCGGGTGCTGTTTCTTGGCCGGTGTTATTTGTCAGTCCTGGTGGTAAATGTTTACACAGGAAAGGGATAGTTGGTGGTAGTGTGGCCGAATCCTGTCACAGGCATTTTCGTTTAGTCTGGTTGGGCACAGACTCGCTACAAATTATTCCTCAGCGAAGAAAACAGAGCGAAATTAGCATGTTTTATGTGAATTTACTACTCACTTTAAACTTTTACAAGGAGTTTCAGACAAGGGCGGATTGAAACCGCAGTCCTTTGAACAATGGAAATTTCAGGGCTTGTAGTTTGTGAATTTCACTTCTGTCTTTTCCTTATTATTTCAAGCTCTTCGTTCTTTGAGAATGTGGTAAAGTTCTATCACTTCAGACCTCAGAATTAGAATTGAAAACACAGGATTCTTTCCCTGGGTTGATGAAAGTCATTTATTGTTTGCTGGGTCAAACACAGCATGCTATTTGTCACACTGTGGTTTGTGTATCTTTCTAGAAGCTTTCAACTTTGATCTGAGTCAAAGTAGACCCAGTAGCGCAGATGACAGAGTTGAAAAAAAAAGCCCGTGATGTGCATTGTCACTCATAGAAGCTCTAAATCAACAAGTATAGAGACGCAGAGTGAAAAACCCCGTTCCTTTAAAGAGGCTTGTACGATCTTGTGAGAGCAGACCTGTGCCTTTCTTGGGCGAGACAAAGGTGTGGGACAATTTATTAGTTAAAGATTGAGTTCACTGTGTGCAATCAAAAGGCGCCTCTTCAAGGCCAGATTCTGGCCCTTGCCTGTATTTTTAGGTAAACACTCCCATTTAAAAGACCTCGCGGAGCAGGGCTCTGCACACATAAAAGCAGCTTTCTTAAACTGTCATCAGAGTGGATTTTAGAATGTGCTTTTAATACTTACAAGGTTGATGTTTGCCTTTTAAAAAATGCTATTTGAGATAGCTTTTTATTTAACTTTCCCCTCGGCATGCCTTTTACCTGACTTGCAGCAGCATTAAGGAGACTCACCTTGTTGAGAGAGAGCAGACGAAGTTTTAGGGAAATGTTGCACATGTGACCTTCTGAAAGTCAAGGCTTTAAAAAATCCTTGTTTAAACACCGTAAAAACTGGATGGAAACAAAGGCGCATGATCTCCCGTTGAACATTTGGTTTCAGATTCTTTTTATTGAGGCCGGGTCGATTATACTGGGAGAGAAATTAATTGTTTTCCAGGATTGCTCTTTACTTCCCTTTCCTCTCTGGTCGGAACAAACAGTGGCTCAGATCAATAAAAGGGTAAAGGGAAGAGGTTTGGGACGCAGGACGTACGGAGAGATTCGGCTCTGGATTACGATTCTCCTGAGATGCTCAACTCTGTTTTCAGTCTGTATTCGCAGCTTCAGTTACTGGAGGGGCTGCAAGCTTGTACGAATATTATTCGTATGTTACTGGAATATTCCTGGCAAGCTACATGCTGCGTGGCGGTCCGGTCGGGCCTTGTTTGTTGCCCTTTCTTTTGCTTCCTCTTTCGAAGCAATCACTTTCCTACGGCTTTGTATTTCTATACCCGCTCTGTGGTTAAAGTCAAGTATATCGAGGTAAACAGGGTACCTTTCAAATGACACGGTGCCATGCGTTTTGACAAGTGCAAACAATCACGTGACCACCAGCGTCAAGACCTACAACGTGCCCTTCATTACAAAAAGGCTCCTTGGGTCCATTTGTGGCCAGCCCCTTTCCCTTCACCCCCAGCCCCTGGTGACCGCTCGTCTCTTCTCTGTCTGTAGTGTCACCTGTTCCAGAATGTCACGTACACGCAGTCATATCACGTGTGACCTTTCGAGTCTGGCTCCTCCCCCTGAGCACACTGCTTCTCGTTCATGTTGTGACACGCGTCTCTAGTTCCCTTTCGTGGCTGAGACACGTTCCGTCTGCCTCACTTGGCTTAGCCACTCACAGGCTGGTGGACATTTGGGTTGTCGCCGGAGTTTGGCAACTCTAAATGAAGCCACTGTAGACGTCCATGTACTGGTTTTGTTTGAGGTTAGGTCTTCATGTTTCTTGGATGGGTATTTAAGAGGGGGACCATTGGGTCCTGTGGGGGGAGGGGCGTTTTCCTGCTTTCCCGCGTGCGCTGTGGACACGTTCTGGCGGCTCTGTATCCTCGCCAGCACGGGGTGAGGGCGGTCTTTCTCCCTCCGACCTTCTCCACTCTCCCTCCTCCTCCTGGGAGCCAGCCTAACGGCACATTCGGTACTATCTCAGCATGGGTTAGGTTCCCCCAGATGGAGAAAGATGTTCAGAATCTTTTCAGGTGTTCATTTTCCACCTGTGTATCTTGGTGAAGCATTTGTTCAAGTCTTATGCCCGTTTTAAAATTGTATTTTATTATTTTTTTGTTTTAGAGAGAGAGCGTATGTGAGTGGGAGAGAGGGGCAAAGGAGAGATACAGAGAGAGACAATCTTAAGCGGGCTCCACAATGAGTGTGGAGCCCAACTCGGGGCTCAGTCCCACGACCCTGGGATCATGACCTGAGCCAAAATCAAGGGTCAGACACTCAACCTCCTGAGCCACCCACGCTTCCCATGCCCATGTTTTAAATTAGGTTCTTTGCATTTATCGTATTTTCTGGCTATAAGTCCTTTGTTAGATAAGTGATTTGCAAATATTTTCCTTGAGTTCGTAGCCTATCTTTAAAAAAATTTTTAAACAGTGACTGTATAGCAAACGTTTCTCATTTTGATGAAGTCCAGTTTATTAATTTTTGTTTTCAAGGATTGTGCTTTTGGGGTCATACGTGGAGAGCTTCCTACCTAACTGCAGATCACAAAGATCACTCCCATGGCTTCCCCCAAGAGTTTCATAGATCAGCAGTTTGCCTTTATGCCTACGGAGCATTCTGAGTCCCTGTTTATATAAGGTGTGAGGCTTAGACCAAGGTTATCTATGTATTATTTTGAGTATTTGTCCAATTATCCCAACAGCATTTGTTGAAAACACTATCATTTTTCTTCTAATTGCCTTTGTATTTTTGTCAAAGATCAAGCGGCCATTTGTGTGGGTCTATTTCTGTTTCGTTGATAGGTGTTTTTTTATTCCTTTGCCAACACCATTCTGTCTTGATCGCTATAGCTTTACTCTAATTCTTAAGATTGGATACTGGGAGTCTTCCAACTTGGTTCTTATTTTCCACAGTCGTTTGGCTATTTTAGATCCTTTGTCTTTCCATATCAATTTTGGAATCAGCTTGAATGCACGCACAAAAGTTCTGCTGGGATTGTGATTGGAATTGCACTAAATCTGTAATTTGGTTGGAGAAAGTGTTCCAATCCATGAACATTGTATATTTCTCCATCTAATAAGGTTTTTCTTCCTTTCTTTTCACCAGGGTCTTATAGTTTTCAAAATATGTTTGTATTTATACCTAGATATATCATTTTTGAAGCAATCGTAAATGGTATTGTTTTAAATATTTTTTTTCTTTCTCATTGTTCACTGCTTGTATATACAAATATAATTTCTGTGGATTGACTTTGTATCCTACAAACTTAATAAACTCACTTGTTAGTTTTAGAAACTTGTTTTGTGGGTTCTTTGGGATTTTTGGCAATCATGACATCTGAGAATACAGCAAATTTTCTGTATGCTTTTTCTTTCTCTTTCTTTTTTTCTTCCTTCCTTCCTCCCTCCCACCCTTCCTCCTTCTCTCTCCTCCTCCCTCCCTTTTTTCCTTCCTTCCTTCCTTCCTTCCTTCCTTCCTTCCTTCCTCCCCTCCCCTCCCCTCTTTGTTTCTTTCTTTGTTTCTTTGTTTCTTTCTTTCTTTCTTTCTCTTTCTTTCTTTCTTTCTTTCTTTCTTTCTTTCTTTCTTTCTCTCTTCTTTCGCCATACTGAAACTGGCTAGGACCTACAGTGTGATGTTGAGTAAGAGTGGTGATTGGTTCTCTTGTTTTAAGCAGAAAATAGTTTTCCCACCATTGACTATAATGTTAGCTCTACATTTTCTGTAGATGCCTCTTATCAGATTAAGGGATTTCTTTCTTATTTTCAGTTTGCTGAGTATTTAATCATGAATTAATGCTCAATTTTATTAATGCTTTTCTGCACCAACACATATGATCATGTGGTTTTTCTTCTTTTGTCTGTTTATATAATGGATTGCATTGATTTTTGGATATTTAACCAGCTTTGTATTCCTGGGATAAACCCCACTTGATAATGGAGTATTATACCTTTCTTACATATTGCTAGATCCAATCTGCTAGTATTTGTTGCTAGAAGTTTGTGGCTATGTTCATGAGGGTTACTGGTGTGTGGTTTTCTTTTCTTATAAGGGGTTTGCCCAGTGTTGGTGTCAGGGTAAGGCAGAGTAGGGTTCCTCCTTCTTATAGGTTACATACACACACACACACACACACACACACACACACACAAGTTTACTACAGTGATGTCTGAACCCATCACCCCAGTGTAGGGACTAAGGGATTACCCTGCTTTGCATCTCCCCCTGTTCCTTTCTTATTCCACACAAGGACTCTCCTGCAGAGGCAGCCACCATGCTGAAGTTGCTGGTTGTCATTAGCTTGCTTTTGTTTATATACACAGTCTGTATGTTTCTAACCCTCAATATGTATACATTCTCCTCATTATTTTTCAGCTTGATACATGGCATCATACTAAACATAAGACTTTTTTCATTTAATGTTGTTTTTAAAATTCATCCATGCTATTGCCTATAGTTGGAGATTGATGATTATTTATTTATTTGCTTTACTGCTGCATAGTTTTCTACTATGTGATGCCTATACCTTAGTTTATTTGCCCACTTTCCAGCCCATGGCCATTCAGGTTTTTCTTAGTTTATTTTTTTCCTTAGACTCAGGGCTGCCATGAAAGTGCCTACATGGAAGCTAGGGGGGCAAGAATTTTACGAGGGTATATACCGAATAATAAAATTGCTAGGTGAGGTGTGCCAATGCCCAGCTTTAGAAAACAATGTCAATGCTTTTTTATAGTGGTTTCAGAGTGGTTGTAGCAACATATATTCCCAAGAGCGTAGGTAAGTTCTCACTAACCTGCAGCGTCTCCAACATTTGGCATGGTTAAGCTTTTTTTTTTTTAGCTTTTTTTTTAATGCTTATTTATTTTTGAGGGCAAGAGACAAAGAATGAGTGGGAGAGGGGCAGAGAGGGAGACACAGAATCTGAAGCAGGCTCCGGGATCCGAGCTATCAGCACAGAGCCCAATGCGGGGCTCGAACTCATGAACCGTGAGATCATGACCTGAGCCAAAGTCTGATGCTTAATTGCCACCCAGGCACCCCAGCATGGTTAAGTTTCTTAAAGCTAGTTAAGTGTAACATGTAATCGCATTGTGGTGTTAATTTGAATTTTCCTGATTACTAAGGTAGAAAAGCTTTTCATATGATAATTTTCTGTTCATATTTCTTCTTCTGCGAAATCCCCATTCATGTCTTTTTTCCTATTTATCTAATTTCATTTACCTTTTCCTAGTATAGTCATATGTAGTAGTTTGTATATTTTGGATATAGGTCCTTTAGTCAGTTAGATGTGTTGCTAATATCCCAGTTTGTGGCTCAGTTTTTTTCATTTTTTTATATTATTTTTTTGGTAAAGAGTTCTTAATTTTCATGTAGCCAAATTTATCAATCTTTCCCTTTGTGGTTAGTGCTTTTTGTGTCTTAGAGGTATGTCTCTACCTTGAGATCATAAAGATATTCACCTAAAGTGTCTTCAATTTACCCGGAATAGAGTTTTGTTTCTGATAGAATGTCCAGTCTCATTTTTTTCCAAGAGTAGATACTTAATTTTCCAGGACCGTTTGACAAGTAGCTGTCCTCTCCTCAAGGGCATACAAACTGTCTGCATTTCACGTGAACTTCCCAACTTGCTGTTTGGGTCTAGCTGCGGGATTCCTGTCCCCTCCAGTGGCTGTCTGTCTGTGCCGTGTCACTGTCTTATGTACCCTGGAGTTGTGACGTTTCTTACTACCCGGTGGGCTCTGTCTCCCCACTGTCACCTTCCTCAAGAGTGCCTTGGCTACTCTTGGCCCTTTACCGCTTCGTATAAATTCTAGCCTCTCGTGTTCCACAGAAAGCCTCGTTGCAAGCTTGACCGTGATTCTGTTCCACGTATGTCGGCCGTGGGGCAAGTCGGCAAGGTCCGGGGTCTCTCTGTGCAGGGACAGCGTCTGCTCTTGTCCTGGAGTTCTTCTGTAATGCCTTTCAGTAAAACTTGATAAAACGTCTCCACGCGGGTTCTGCCCATCTCATGTCAGATTCGGACCTCGCTGTCTACGGACGGGTTTGTTGTTATTTGAATGGTATTAATTATTTTTCTTTTCTGTCTCCGGTCAAGAAATGGTATTGGTTGGGGCGCCTGAGTGGCTCAGTCGGTTAAGCGTCCGACTTCGGCTCAGGCCACGATCTCGCAGTCCGTGAGTTCGAGCCCCGCGTCGGGCTCTGTGCTGACAGCTCAGAGCCTGGAGCCTGCTTCAGATTCTGTGTCTCCCTCTCTCTGACCCTCCCCTGTTCATGCTCTGTCTCTCCCTGTCTCAAAAATAAATAAAACATTAAAAAAATTAAAAAAAAAAAAGAAAAAAAAGAAATGGTATCGATTGTTGTATGTGGATCGTCTGGGGAAGCTATTTTGAGAAACTCTGATGGTAATAATCGGAATATTCCCGTCGGGTTTTCTGGAAGCCTCCTTATCTGTAAATAATGAAATTCTTTCCTTCTCAATTATAACCTCTTTAATCTTGTTCTCTTCTCTTGCTGTGCCTCCTTAGAAGAGATGGTGCTCCATGGCTGCATTTCTGACAGTAAAGGAACGCTCCCAGTGTTTGACCGCTAAAGCGGCATTGGCTGCAGATTTGTTTTTTCCTGTTGGCTTTGTGCCCCGGAGACTAAGACAGCACCTGAGGCGGCAGGTGCTTCCCCCAGCGTGGCTGAACGGAGTTGAGCTAGTCTTTCCCTCCTTGGCCAGTGCGGGGAGGACACAACGGTCCTGGCCGCACCGTGCGGGGCCACGCTGGCCGGCCGCCAGTTCTGGCTCCGGGGCTCACCGCTTCTTGTTCCCCCGTGGCCCCTCAGTCGTGACGTGGCAGCATCCCGAGTCTGCAGACGGAAGGGGTCCACGAAGCTCCCTGATGAGGAGCGTGCTCGTGTCCCGGAGGCTCGGACACAGTCCAGGACCCGCTCGGGTGCAGGGCTGTGACTTCTAGCCCAGCAGAGGTGGAAGAGGACATCTCCACACACAGCCATGCGGTTCAGGACACGGAACTTCGCGAGATGTCCGTACTTTCTCTGTGACTGTCTTCCGTAAGTCGCACACCTCAGAGGAGGATCAGGGACTAGTTTGGTTCTTTATCTTCCAAGCATCGGAATACGCGAAGTTGGGTCTGGCTTGTCTTCCTCTTAAACACTGAGTGACGCTCTATGTTGTCTTGGCATGTGGCTCGGCCCAGCCCCTCAGCAGTTCACCTGTAGTGTTGAGCCCTGGGCGTCAATAAAATGGGTGACGTTTCACAGCGTAAATCTTTGCAACGTGGGGACGATACTAGAAAGGAGCACACATTTACCGAGCACTTAGTGTTCAGAGGTACTGTTTCAGGTAGTTTTGCGTACATTGTCTTATTTGACACTCGTTCTATCACATGAGACAGGTGGCACATTTATTCTTTGTTGAAAAAACTCCGAGTTAGAGGGTCTAGGACGCTTGTCCGGGTCAGAGAGGTAGTGATTATTTATCCGGAACCCAGATAGACTTCTTCATGTTCACAGCTCTTCCCATATATTAAGTTTGTCAGGGGCACATGAAACGAAAATTATCTTAAATTTCCAATTCTGGCTTGTGTTATCACCAAGAGGTCTTCCTGACACAATTTTGGTAAATTGTTTTCAATAATTTTAAGGGATAATAACGATGTGACATGTGTGGATTTAAGTCCAGCTTTGTTTTCTGTCTGGCTGGGAGAGGTCCGTGGCTCCTACAGAAAACATTTGTGCCAAGAAAAATGAATGTTCTGTTTATTTAGGACCTAAATGAAAGCAGAATTTGCCAGATATACTTTGTTTTCTTTAAGTGGTGGAAAAAAAAAAAAAAAACTATTAGCCAAAGTCACGTTCTCAGAGAGTCTGACCACGATAAAAGGGTCGTAGATGTCTCGGTCGACCCGCAGCGGAGGTGGGTCCCAGCACCTGACTAGAGAGTTAAAACAGTTTTCACCTTCCGCGTTTGCCTACTCGTGAGGGGGGTGATTCGGTCAGGTGTCTCTGGAATTAGATGCTGTTTCCTGGACTGGGAACACGCACGGTCCCCTGCTAAGGATCAGCATTGTCCCTGCCTTCCAGCTTGCCTGCGATGGAAGCTGAGGGATGGAAAGAAGCCACTAGGCGAGAATTAGTTGAATGTCACTGTCTTACAGTCAGTCACTGATATGGGTCGAGAGCAGCTCAGAGCTGAGGCAGGTTCAAGAGGTCAGCTGGCTCATCACCCTTACGCTATACAAGAGTAAACACAACGAAGTGAATCGTCCAGGGTTATAAGATTGTGTATTGTCGAAACTAAGAAGTCTCAGGTTTTGGTGTCGGATCGTCCCATGATACCTTCGGGGGGCTTGGGGTTTAACTTGAGAAGACTTGGGTCACATACACAAAGCAAGTGAGAACAATCGTGTCCATAGCTTCAGTGGGAGGTCGGGGAGAAGAGTGAGCCCGAGGCATCCTCGCGGAAGAGTCCCATCCAGGCGAGTGTGGGCGAGTGGGGGAGTGAGCACGGCGGGCAAGGGGGGCAGGAATCGCGTGATCACGCGTTCAGAGGAAAGGGGCGAGGTGAGCGTGTCCAGGCAGCGGAGAGCACGGGGAGCGGGGGAGGTACGGGGGCCACGGTACAAAGGGCCCCGGCCTCGGGCGGGCAGGGGGCTTGGACCTGATGTCTTCACTTCCTGTGCAAAGGTGACACAGACATTCAGGAGGCATTTGACCTTTCCCTGTTTGTCTCTGTGTGTCTGCAGTCGTTCGTATACTTCCCTTGTGATGCCTCAGATTTTCCCATTAGTTGTTTGCAGTGTGGTTGTCTGGCCAGCAGGCTTGGGGCCTCTTTGGGATGCAGACCCCGTCTGTTACCTGTGTGCTTAGCCGGGGCCCGCCACAGACACTCACATGCTTCCGCAGCGAGGGAGCAGGCGTTGGCTGCTGGAGGGCAGAGCAGAGGGGAAGCACGATGAAATGGTGCGTGCAGCTCAGTGTGTCAGGTGTCTGTGGGGTGGGGTGGCGGTCGTGGTGGAGGAGAAGCCAGGAGACCAGATGAGAGGCAGCTGTGATGATCCAGGCAGGCTGTGCGGAGTGTCTGGGTTGGAAGATGAGGAGGGACCGGGGAGGAAGAATCCACAGAATGTGGTCAACAGTAGGTGTGTGCGCTGTTCCCGCGGCCGCGGTGTCCGTTCCAGTGTGTGCGTGCTGTTCCCGTGGCCGCCGTCTCTGTCCCTGTTACCACGGTCACTGTCCCAGTGGGACACGCTTCACCACGCCTGCTGTTGCTAACGGGGAGGTGGTGCTGTGAGCCCAGGCTTTTTCCTTCTACCTTAGTTGTCTTTTCCCTCTGGGTTTAGAATCTTACCTTTGCCGTTTTGCAGATTCACTGCAGTGCATGTCTAGATATGGATTGAATTTTATTTACTCTGCTCAGGACCCACTCAGTCTGCTTCTTGAATTGACAAGTTGTATTTCCGAGTGATTCCTCAAAATTTTGTACCGTTGTCTTTTAAAATGTGCTTCCGCTCTTTTCTCTCTCCAGTCTCTCTCCAGGGCTCTTCTGTTGGGCACGAGCTACATCCCTCCTATCTCACCCCTCTGCCTCCTGCCCGTCTTCTTATGCTGCACTGTGGGTGACCCCCATGGCCCCCCGCCGTGGACGATCCCCACGGCCCCCCATGGGTGGTCTCTGTTCCCACGGCTCCCTGCCGAGGGTGACCCCCACGGCCCCCTGCAGAGGGTGACCCCCATGGCCCCCCACTGAGGGTGACCCCCATGGCTCCCCACTGAGGGTGACCCCTACAGCCCCCACCATGGATGATCCCCACGGCTCCCCATGGGTGATCTCTGTCCCCACGGCTCCCTGCCGAGGGTGACCCCCACGGCTCCCTACAGAGGGTGACCCCCATGGCTCCCCACCATGGATGATCCCCACGGCCCCTCATGGATGATCTCTGTCCCCATGGCTCCCTGGCGAGGGTGATCCCCATGGCCCCCCATGGGTGATCTCTGTCCCCGTGGCTCCCCACCATGGGTG